>NC_084526.1:6465307-6675307 GCF_024500275.1 Phycodurus eques | reverse complement strand
GTGCGCGTGAGTCGCTGACGATCATTGCTTCTATCAGTTGTTGGTTAAACATACAAAATAAAATATAAGGTTGATAGAACTGAAAGTATAAAGTGTTTTTGAAGAACAATATTTCACCAACAAATAAGTATTGACAGACAACAAAAATTACCTCACCTCTTTGTGTGACATAGTGAGCTGTTCCTCCAAAGCGCTGCATCTTTCCAAGGCGACTCGCAGTCTCTCCCTTACCTAAAAGACGAGATATAAATTCAGACCCAACAACACCATTTGATATTCATTCAAGTATTTTCTTCACACGCATGCAAAAGGACGCATACAATGGTACTTTGTCAGCTCTGCAAAACAGATCCAAGTACTACCTTCTCGTCAAGGGCTTTGTGGTGTTCAAAAAGTGACTTTAGGGCTTTGAGGACTTCCACTTCACTTGAGACTCCTGCAGGAGACTGAGCTTGTCGTTTCACCACTGTCATCCTCAGACTACGTTCATGGCGTGAAACCAGACACTCCAAGTGCTCCAAGAGGAGCTGCACAAACCACCAATAATGTGAGAAAATAACTGCACTGCATCACAAAGACAAACATTTCATTAATAATTGAGACCAAGATTATTTCAAGTATAATTCACGGCACATTTATTTTCCATTGTTTACATATAAAATAAGGTGATTTAGATTATATGAAATGTTGACTGTATTATTGGTTAGTTCAATGACAGCCAGCCATATTAAGGAATTACACAAGTCGATATAACCCTAACATGGTAGACAGTAAAGACCATCTCCAGTTTCTTCGGAGTTCATATCACCATAATCTGCAAAGCATGAGAACATTTCAACTAACCCGTGTGTTGTTTCTCTCAGCTTTCAGTTCTGCAATCTCCTCCTCCTTTTCTAGAAGTTGTTCCCGGCACATGTTCACCTCTTTAGTTAGTGCCGCAAACTCCTAAAACAAAACAAATGCAAAATTAGCTTTTTACCAAGCTCACTTTAGAGCATCATACCAGGCGCTAAAGTCTTCCCATTTACTTCACTGACACATGCACAAGCAAAATCCCTTCTTTTGGACAATCCCAAATCACCAACTGTAACCCAGTAGTGTGAAAATGTATTGGGCAACTGTTAGTTTGATTGTTCTAACAATGCCATAATGACAGTATGTAACTGAAATGCCACTGAGAGCGCACACCTCTACCAAGGCTGAGCTGTTGTATAAAGTGAAAAACATTCATAAGGCATTAATATTTGTGCTAGTTTTCTCATGCTTTTTAGAGCATTTACCCTTTTATATGATCTCTCTCACACAGTATGTTGTTTTAATTGTATTTTTATTTTTCATTGTTGTAAATGTTTATAAGCTTTTTTTTTTCCTTTGTTTTTAAATGCTTTTAATCATGTAAAGCACATTGAGTTACCTTGTATACGAAAGGCGCTATATAAAGAAATTTGCTTTGCTTTGCTTTTAGTTTGTCAATCTTTTTGTTATTTAACAGGCTATGTCCTGATTCATAATGGTATGACCAACAGATTGGAGGTACAGTTACAATTTTTGGGGGTGGATGGTTTCAGTGATACTATCTTGACCAAATGGTTTTCTGAGAAATACAGCATACAGTAGGCTGATGGGACTGTCTTTTCTTTTATCCCCAAAATAATTATTTTTGCCTTCGGCCCAGTCACTGAGCTTCTCCAGGGACTGGCCCAGATTCTGCTTCACAAGGAGTATGGGACTGCTATTGGCCATCAAGGTTTTCCCTCTGCCAGCCAATCATTCTCCACAGGAGGCAGGCTTTTGAGTAATTACAGAGTAGCTTACTTCCTACATTCCAGAGCAGAGGCAAAGGTTGTGTAGTACAGTTTCCTTTAAGATTCTTGACTCACTCCCATGTTCAGCCTTCAACACTCCTTTTCCTAACTGATTTTCTTAGTCCTGATCAATAGGCCTTAAACTGCTGAAAAATGCAAAAAGAATACCAGGAAGTTATGAGAGGCCTTTACATTTGAAAAGCATGGCCAACAGTAAAGTGACAAGGAAAATACTATATTGTTGACTGGAGATGATGTAATTGACAAAACAGTAGTCAAAGAAGAGTTGATTCAAGAATTTATTCTCCACAAAAATAACAACGGCTCAATCAGTAATCTGTTTACACTATGTAACACAGCAGTGAGAGTAATGCCTCCTAACCCGGAAACAGAAGCCATGCCCTGCCCCTCAAGGCATAGCTGCTTAGTGAATGTTCTCTTGACTATTGTGGGTCACCACAAACAACAAAAGTATAAGAGTACATTATCAGTCTGTGTGTTCAATACGCTTAGTTTTTGTCTTTTCAAATTATTTTACAAATATTTAAGTGGGGTAGATTAAGACACCAAGCTTCACTTATGACAAAGCAAAATATTAGCAATAATAATAATGTCTTATCATGGCTGGGCCCTTGTAATTTAGTGTCAGTATTTGTAAATGAGGTGCATGTTGATTTGAACTAGACTGAGCTGCCCTGTAAGCCTTTGAACAGAAGGGGGGATTAATGGAGAGTGCACAAATGTGTGCCAACCCATTAAAGACACAGTCCACCAAAAGACAACATAAAACCTTTTCAGGTAAAAGTGTACTGCACAAGGCATGCAGCCTCACAGAGAGCTATCAAAAGGCAAAAGGAAAGGAAGCATTTTTTAATTAACGCAGGGTCCGACATTAAGCCTTTTTGAATGGTGGTATTAGTACAATTGCATTAATGGCGATAACTCTCCACTAACCTCGCTAAAATCAAGGCATTGCAATTGTACAAATTAATAATAATGCTTAAAAGAATCAATAAATTACAAAATTCTTAAAATATTTACTTATATTGCCATTCAAACAATGCTTTATCTTGTGTCTTGATGTTGTGCATCCATCCATCCATCCATCCATTTTCTACCGCTTATCCGAGGTCGGGTCGCGGGGGCAGTAGCTTTAGCAGGGACACCCAGACTTCCCTCGCCCCAGCCACTTCATCCATCTCTTCCGGGGTCAGCCGAAGGATGTAGTCTCTCTAGTGTGTCCTGGTCGTCCCCGGTGTCTCCTCCCGGTGGGACGTGCCCGGAACACATCCGAATAAGATGCCCCAGTCACCTCATCTGGCTCATCTCCATGTGAAGGAGCAGCGGCTCTACTCTGAGATCCTCCCGGATGACCGAGCTTCTCACCCTATGTTCTCACCCTGATGTTGTGCACACTGTGTATAATTAGAGGTGTTCTGATTCAGTCTTTTATGCTGCCAATTCCGGTACCAATTCCGGTGTTCACGATTTTGATGGGTATTGAAATCCAAATAAACACGATTATTCATTTGGGTATTGAAATCCAAATTAATAAACACGATTATTCATTTATTTTAAAAAATGTGTATATATTCAACAACCAAAACTCAACTTTATATATACCGTAATTTCTCGTGTGTAATACGCACCCCCAAAGTTGACCTCAAAATTATGGAAAACCCTTCTACCTATGTATAGTGTATTTTAACAGTGCATGATTTTGCTTCTACCCATATGATCAAAACGTAAAAGTATTATCTGTATTATGTTAGTTATTTAAAGAATTATTCTGAAGTTAAGCACTTTATTTGGACACGTGATATTTTATTTTTATTAACCGTATTTTCACGACCATAAGGCGCACTTAAATGTCTTAAATTTTCACCAAAATGGACGTGGCACGTTATAATGCGGCGCGCCTTATGTGTGCACCGAAGTACAAAATCTATAAATGTTGTTGTGTGATGAGCGATCCGCTTGACTGACTGGGAGCATTTCCTGCCGACACGCTGCTTATACAGAGGAAAAGCGGACGTGGCTGAGGACAGCATGCGGCCGTTAAAGGGGGAAGGGTGCGCGCGAAGGAGGACGCTAAAGGCACGCCATCAGTAGGTATATAGCCCGGTATGAACAGGTTTGAATCCCTGCTACAACTGTCGAAATGTCCTTGGGCAAGACACTGAACCCTAATTTGCTCCCAGTGGCCCTGGCAGCGCCTCGCATGGCAGGAGTCGCCCATTGGTTTATGAATGTGTGTGAATGTGAGGCTTCGTAAAGCACTTCGGGCACTGTGATGATGTAGATAAAGTGCTATATAAGTGCAGTCCATTTACCATTTATTTTTCCTAAGATATCAAATAAACAATTTTTTTTAATGTATCTCAAGATTCAAATTAACTTTGTTGGTTGCATTCCTTAACCGAAGAGCACTGACGTCCGTATTATTGGGAAGCTTTTATTTTTAAGGTGGCTTTCGCCGCGAGTTGGTGACCTATTACCGTAATGCCTAGTATGAACAAAATTAGGGGCGGCTGGCTTGACTGCTACTTTACTAGTGGAGGCTGGCTTGACCGCAGTCGAAAACTGCACCTACAAAGAGACACGCCTACGAAGCACAGTTTAAACTGCAAGCTATCAGTTACGCGGAGGAACATGGGAATTGAGCAGCCACGAGATAATTCAAGATCAACGAATCCATGGTTCGCAAGTTGAGGAAGCAGGAAAACGAGCTTCGCCAAGTCAAGAAGTTGAAGCTGAGTTTCCGCGGAAACAAGGCGAGGTGGCCCGAGTTGGAAGACCAACTCGAGCAATGGATTAATGCACTCCAACCGCTGGACATCGGTATAAACAGGGCGTTCAAAGTGAAGTTGTGAGCAGCGTGGGAGCGATGGATGACAGATGGCGAACACATCTTTACTAAGACTAGGAGGCAGCGCCGGGAGAGTTACGCCACAATTTGTGAATGGATTGTTGATGCTTGGGCTAACGTGTCTGCTTGCACTGTTGTTCGAGGTTTCGTAAAAGCCGGCATAATTTCTGAGGAGCCGCACGGCAACGAGGCTGACTCCGACAATGACGAAAGGGAACCCGGCGTGTTTGATGGAGAACTTGCCCAGTTGTTCATTTCGGATACAGAAGATGAGAACTTTGATGGATTTTTGGATGAGGATTGATCCAAAAATAACATGAGTACATTGTTAAATACTTCAATAAAGTACAACCGAACTCAGTTTTGCTCCCGCTGCCTTTTGAAAACATTGTTTTAGCTTGCATGCATGCTACCGTATGTTTTACCATGCCTGCGCCCAATAATATAAGCCTTATGTATGTGTTAACTACAGAAATAGACCCCGTAACTGAGACTGCGCCTTTTAATACGGTGCGCCTTATGGCCGTGAAAATACGGTACTTGCTGTTATTTTGAAATTCACAGCCCTACTTTTATTTTGAAAGTGAGAAAACACACAGTTGTGCTCATATGTTTGATTGCTCAAGGAGAATTTGTAAGGTGGGTACAATTTTTAAAAGAAAACATGAAGGGCCAGGCGAAACACATTTCATTTAATTTTAATGGGATTAAAATTAAACTGTCAAGCATTTCAGAAAAACATTATCATTCAACAAAACATAACCATAAAGAAATTAATGATGGTTGTTGTTCAGTTACCAGTCGTATTTATAAAAAAAAAAAAAAAAAAAAAAAATTAAATAAAACAAGAAAATTAAAAAAAACAGTATATTACTAATTCTGCCAGGGTATGTAAATTTACTATACTACTAACTATACCCATGTATCATGCGCATTATTGACATTTGAGAATTTTTGGGGGGGGAATAAGTGTGCATTATACACGCATTGTAGTATGGAATGTTAGAAAAAGGCTTGATCAAGTGATATTACTCAAACAGAGAACACTAATCAGCAAAAGTAGGTATGACAAAAACGGACCTATTTACTATTAACAGACTATTATATATATATTATATATATTATATATATATATTATATATATATATATATATATAACAACTATTAACAAAGTAACTTTAAACCTCCCACTGGGACTTTGTCCTGACATGGAGTATCTGGATCCGATCTTTGAGCTCGGAATATGGTCTGATGTCAGCAAAAAACAAAGATTGGATCGGACTGGATCTAAAATCTCTCATTTTACCAGTCTTATACAAGCAGTCCATCCCCTGCTCCGCTCCAGCACTTTTATCCAGCAGCACCTGAATGGCTTGTAGAGCCCATGTGTGACAGCAGGTTGCTGACTTGCTAACATGGTAGCAAGAAGTAAGAGTCATTCGGAATTGGTTCGCATTTCTCTGGCAGGCTTGTAGCATTTGGTCACGGAGGGATTTACCTTTAAATAACGAATATTCACAATTTGTTTAATGATAATGCTTTTCTGAAATCCTTGACCGTTTAATTTGAATCCCATGGAAATTGAAAAGAATTTAACCAATTTTACAAATTCTGCCAGGGTAATCAAACATATGCACACAACTGTGTGTTTTCTAATTTACTAAATAAAAGTAGGGCTGTGAATTTCAAAATAAGAGCAAGTAAATTAAAAAAAAAAAAAAAGGATTACGTGTTCAAATAAAGTGCTTAACTAACAAAATAAAGTGCTTAAATAACAAAATACAGATAATTATGTTTTAATCACAATTTTTTTTAATTTTTATTTTTTTAAATAAATACGACTGACTGAACAACAACCATCATTCATTTCTTTATGGTTATGTTTTGTTTAATGCTTTTCTGAAATGCTTGACAGTTTAATTTTAATCCCACTAAAATACAATTAATGGGTTTCGCCTGGCCCTTCATGTTGTCTTTAAAAAATTGTACCCATCTTACAAATTCTCCCTGGGCAATCAGACGTATGAGCACAACTGTGTGTTTTCTCATTTACTAAATAAAAGCAGGGCTGTGAATTTCAAAATAACAGCAAGTAAATAAAAAAGTATCACATGTCCAAATAAAGTGCTCAACTTCAGAATAATTCTTAAAACAGATAATACTTTATTGTTTTGATCATATGGATAGAAGCAAAATCATACACTGTAAAATGCACACACAGTGTGCATTTTCTCATAGGTAGAAGGGTTTTCCAGAATTTTTAGGTCAACTTTGGGTGTGCGTATTATACACGAGAAATTACGGTATGTATGATTATTGCCGATATCGGATCGGACTGTTATCGGCATCGGCCAAAACTCAAGGCTGCAATATCGGCATTGGATAGGAAGTGGAAAAAGTTGGATGGGGACATCCCACTAAAGTTGGATCGGGACATCCCACTATGTTGAGCTCCTGTATTTCCTGATTAAATAATTTTATATTGATGCCTGTGATGCCCTAGAGAGTTTTCATGTCATTGGGTACTGGACAGAATATAAAGTTTGGTCAGTGTCAATTGGCTTCTTCAATATCAATAAGAAAAAAAATATTTATATTATTCAGTCAAAATATAACATTACTGCCAAATCTGTGGATGAATAATAAGATTTGAAAAGCAGTTGAACTACATCCAAAAAAAAAAACAAAAAAAAAAAAAAAAAAAAAAAAAAAAAAAAAAAAGAATCACACAGTGATAATACTAGGAACAAAAACATCACAAACCCAGAAGTAGTCGGGTATAAAGCGATAGACTCCGACTTGACGGGAATAAACCATAGTGAAGAAAATATTGTATAATGCAAAGATTGTGTGTAGTTCATCCCCCAAACCGCTTCCACCTTTGAAGTGGAGCTCTGTGTGGATAAATGACTCCTTTTGTAACATATAAACGGACGACACTTTTTTGACAATATTCAGCGTGATTGACTCTGTGGCTGCCTTCAGTGCCGGGCATTAAATGTTGGTTTTCGGCCTCGCCGCTTACATGCAGTGATTTCTGCAGATTATCTGAAACTTTTGATGATATTATGGACCGTGGATGATGAAATCCCTAAATTCCTTGCAATTGTACATTGAGGAACATTGTCCTTAAACTGTTCGACTATTTTCTCACACACTTGTTCACAAAGAGGTGAACCTCGCCCCATCTTTGCTTGTGAATGACTGAGCAATTCAGGGAAGCTTTTATTCCCAATCATGGCACAACCTATTCCCAATTAGCCTGTTCACCTGTGGTATGTTCCAAACAGGTGTTTGATGAGCATTCCTCAACTTTCTCAGTCTTTTTTGTCACTTGTCCCAGCTTTTTTTCTTTGTAGTGTATTCAATTAAATATAGGTTGAACATGATTTGCAAATCATTGTATTCTGTTTTTATTTATGTTACTCATTTTGGTTTCGACAGTCTTTAACCATACTTTGCAGTGGACTATATTTTGAACGTTTGATGCTGCAAATGCGACCCAATTCCAAATGACTGAGGAAAGAGTACATCTAATAATGTAGTGCCTTGCTGTTCACAAGCCATGTCATTGGTGTCAACAGTGCAAATCAGTAGGCTACGGAGGTCGATAAGGGGAAAAGACTTTTTGAGTGTGGAGGGGAATTGATGTGACCCAAAAGAAATGATTTATCAATTAAATCAATAGTCTGGACTGACACGTAACATCATATTTTGGACTTAAACATATTCCACCTACGACAGTAGAGAAAAAGGCTAAAAATCATAATTCAAGCCATTTACCCTGTTTTCAGTACTTGAAATAAAAAATAAAATTTATATCATGTATATTTGTAGATGTAAAAAAGTAATGAAATGTTTATCCCGAATAGACTTTTCGTCCCAGTGACAATTGTTTCTTCAAAAGTCCTTGAACATGTAAATTGGTGATAACTAAACAGATGAATGGGATTATACAGGAGACTCTCCCTTTCCTACCACAGAAATACAGTTAAAAGTGCATGTTATGTTTCTCTTTCTCAGTTTTCAACATGCAACCCTCAAATGTGGAGTGGCAGTCATCACCAGTTAGCTATTGTTCGCAAAACACAACCACAGTCATTAAGTGGGTCCAAAATATTTTGACCCCACTCAAGAGATTCCATCTCTATCCCATCCCTGGTTGTGCAAAACAAATTATCTACATCATTTAAAAAACTGAACATTTTGTATGAGTACTGTACATTCACAAGAATGAACATAAAAAATATCCAGGCCACTCCACCAACACTATACCATTGTAGCAGGCTCACTAACTAATTAATCAGAGGCTTTTTTTCAAAGCATAAACAAGATGTATGAAAAATGCAGAAACATGCATCATACATAGTAAGTAGCGCTGCACGATACTGAAAAAAAAAAAGTGATTTCTTTTAACCCTGCGAGACATATTACGATGTGAAATAATACACGATCAGGCGAAAGAGTGGACGACTGGTTAGCACATCTGCTTGACAGTTCTGAAGATTGGGGTTCAAATCCCGGCCCCGCCTGTGTGGAGTTAACATGTTCTCCCCGTGCCTGCGTGGGTTTTCTCCGGGTACTCCGGTTTCCTCCCACATCCCAAAAACATGCACAGTGGGTTAATTGAAGACTCTAAATTGCCCGTAGGTATGAATGTGAGTGCGAATGATTGTTTGTTTATATGTGCCCTGCGATTGGCTGGCGACCAGTTCAGGGTGTACCCCGCCTCTCGCCCGAAGATAGCTGGGATAGGCTCCAGCACGCCCACAACCCTAGTGAGAAAATGGATGAATGGATAATACACGATCAGTGTTACGAAAGTACATTTTCTACGCAAAGTAGTTCATAGTTCAATGCATCGTTCCAAAAATGAACTAGTTCAGTTCGTAGTTCATAATTCAAGATTTTTAACTACATTCACCGGTCCAAAAAAGAAATCGTTCATAATTCTTTTTTTTTTCTTTTTTAACCATGTGCCCGACTGGCTATTACCCTAAAAATACTGGCATTTCATTTTCCCATTGCTGCCACCCATTCAGTTAGTTGCCAGCTGCAAGCTTTCACCTTACACTCTCAAAAACATGAGGACGTGCACCTTGAATGGTGTTTTTTTTTTTTTTTTTTTTTTAATGAGGAATTAAAACAAAAACAGGACTGCAGTCCTTAATGTGCAAACAATAATATGCAACACAGTATGACAGGAATGATAACGAAGGGACATTGATAACTTTGCATTACTCGCAGCTCTGGCTGGCTATATCCATCCATCTATCCATCCATCCATTTTCTACCGCTTATCCGGGTCGGGTCGCGGGGGCAGTAGCTTTAGCAGGGACGCCCAGACTTCCCTCTCCCCAGCCACTTCATCCAGCTCTTCCGGGGGTATCCCGAGGCGTTCCCAGGACAGCCGAAGGACGTAGTCTCTCCAGCGTGTCCTGGGTCGTCCCCGCGGTCTCCTCCCGGTGGGACGTGCCCGGAACACCTCACCAGGGAGGCGTCCGGGAGGCATCCGAATCAGATGCCCAGCCACCTCAGCTGGCTCCTCTCAATGCAGAGGAGCAGCGGCTCTACTCTGAGATCCTCCCGGATGACCGAGCTTCTCACCCTATCTCTAAGGGAGAGCCTGGACACCCTGCGGAGGAAACTCATTTCGGCCGCTTGTATCCGGGATCTCGTTCTTTCGGTCACGACCCACAGCTCATGACCATAGGTGAGGGTAGGAACGAAGATCGACCGGTAAATTGAGAGCTTCGCCTTTCGGCGAAGCTCCTTCTTTACCACAACGGACCGATAAAAAGTCTGCATCAATGCAGACGCTGCACCGATCCGTCTGTCGATCTCCCGTTCCATTCTTCCCTCACTCGTGAACAAGACCCCAAGATACTTGAACTCCTCCACTTGGGGCAGGATCTCATCCCCGACCTTGAGAGGGCATGCCACCCTTTTCCGACTGAGGACCATGGTCTCAGATTTGGAGGTGCTGATTCTCATCCCAGCCGCTTCACACTCGGCTGCGAACTGCTCCAGTGAGAGTTGGAGCTCACGGCTTGATGAAGCCAACAGAACCACATCATCAGCAAAAAGCAGAGATGCAATACTGAGGCCACCAAACCGGACCCCCTCTACGCCTTGGCTGCACCTAGAAATTCTTTCCATAAAAGTTATGAAGAGAATTGGCGACAAAGGGCAGCCTTGGCGGAGTCCAACCCTCACCGGGAACGAGTCCGACTTACTGCCGGATATGCGGACCAAACTCTGACTCCGGTCGTACAGAGACCGAACAGCCCATATCAGGGGGTTCGGTACCCCATACTCCTGAAGCACCCTCCACAGGACTCCCCGAGGGACACGGTCGAACGCCTTCTCCAAGTCCACAAAACACATGTAGACTGGTTGGGCGAACTCCCATGCACCCTCGAGGACCCTGCCGAGGGTGTAGAGCTGGTCCACTGTTCCACGGCCAGGACGAAAACCACACTACTCCTCCTGAATCTGAGATTCGACTTCCCGACAGGCCCTCCTCCCCAGCACCCCTGAATAGACCTTACCAGGGAGGCTGAGCAGTGTGATCCCCCTGTAGTTGGAACACACCTTCTGGACCACCACCCCAGTCTGCCAATCCAGAGGCACTGTCTCCGATGTCCACGCGATGTTGCAGAGGCGTGTCAACCAGGACAGCCCCACAACATCCAGAGCCTTTAGGAACTCCGGGCGAATCTCATCCACCCCCGGGGCCCTGCCACCGAGGAGCTTTTTAACTACCTCGGTGACCTCAAACCCAGAGATAGGAGAGCCCGCCTCAGAGAACCCACACTCTGCTTCCTCATGGGAAGGCGTGTCGGTGGAATTGAGGAGGTCTTCGAAATGACGCAAGTGTACATTCTTTCCCCTGTCCTCATTCATACTTATACAAGGAAATAAGTACACAACCCTCTGGGCTGGTCCATGTGTTGTTTGAAGCATCCTAATTTACGGAAACAGACAAGGTGCTAATATCATTGGCATGTCAAAACCGGACCCTCTGCTTCTTACTTTTAATATTACGCTTGATTCGCTGTATATTACAGTACACCAATATCACAGGAGACCCTGCGACGTGACTATTGCGCACATGTACATTGCAATGACGGAGGGGTGGGGGTTTAAGGACAATGTTTTAAGGACAATGGTCCTCAATGTACAATTGCAAGGAATTTAGGGATTTCATCATCCACGGTTCATATCATCATCAAAAGGTTCAGAGAATCTGGAGAAATCACTGCATGAAAGCGGCAAGCCCGAAAACCAACATTGAATGCCTGTGACCTTTGATCCCTGCATCAAAAACCGACATCAATGTGTAAAGGATATCACCACATGGGCTCAGGAACACTTCAGAAAACGGATGTCAGTAAATACAGTTCGTGCTACATCCGTAAGTGCAACTTGAAACTCTACTATACAAAGCCAAAGTCATTTATCAACAACATCCAGAAACGCCGCCGGCTTATCTGGGCCCGAGCTCATCTAAGATGGACTGATGAAAAGTGGAAATGTTTTCTTTGGTCCGACGACTCCACATTTCAAACTGTTTTTGGAAATTGTGGCTGTGAACCTTTTGATGACGATATGGACCGTGGATGATGAAATCCCTTAATTCCTGTAAGACTATTTTCTCACGCACTTGTTCACAAAGAGGTGGACCTCGCCCCATCTTTGCTTGTGAATGACTGAGCAATTCAGGGAAGCTCCTTTTATAACCAATCATGGCACCCACCTGTTCCCAATTAGCCTGTTCACCTGTGGGATGTTTTAAACAGGTGTTTGATGAGCATTCCTCAACTTTCTCAGACTTTTTTGCCACCTGTCCCAGTTTTTTTGGAACGTGTTGCAGCCGTAAAATTCTAAGTTAATGATTATCTCTTAAAAACAATAAAGTTAATCTGTTTGAAGATTAAATATCTTGTCTTTGTAGTGTATTCAATTAAATATAGGTTGAACATGATTTGCAAATCATTGTATTGTTTTTATTTACGTTTAACACAACGCCCCAACTTCATTGGAATTGGGGTTGTAAATAAAACTGTTCAGTCCCAACGGTTCGTTTTATCTAATATCCGTTATACTGGGATCTGTTTTATCGAGGTTCTACTGTACGGAACAAATAATTGACTAGTGGTTGAAGTCATAGAAAACCTACAGACCCAACATTCATGATATGCATGCTCCTTAGTCTGTGTAATTAAATAATTAAGTAAAAGGGCCATATTCAACATGTCACTGTGGAGAGCAATTCATGAGGTAATTAATTCTGTGGAAAAAAAACAGGTGTAAATAAGGTGGCCTTTATCTAAGGATGAAGCCAGCATATGTTGTACATTCTTAACATTGTTCACAAGAACAATGTTAAGATTAAAACATTGTTTCTTCTTCTTCTTCTTATCCTTTCAGCTTGTCCCGTTAAGATCGCCACAGTGTGTCATCCTTTTCCATGTAAGCCTATCTCCTGCATCCTCCTCTCTAACACCAACTGCCCTCATGTCTTCCCTCACGACATCCATCAACCTTCTCTTTGGTCTTCCTCTAGCTTTCTTGCCTGGCAGCTCTATCCTCATCACCCTTCGACCAATATACTCACTCTCTCCTCTGGATGTGTCCAAACCATCAAAGTCTGCTCTCTATTTGTCTCAAAAAGGTCAAACCTTGGCTGTCCCTCTGATGAGCTCATTTCTAATGTTTTCCAACCTGGTCACTCCAAGAGTGAACCTCAACATCTTCATTTCCGCCACCTCCAGCTCTACTTCGTGTGGTCTCTTCAGTGCCACTGTCTTTAATCCGTACATCATGGCTGGCCTCACCACTGTTTTATGAACTTTGCCCTTCATCCCGAGCAGAGACTCTTCTGTCACATAACACACCTGACACCTTCCTCCTGCCGTTCCAACCTACTTGGACCAGTTTCTTCACTTCCTGACCACATTCACCATTGCTCTGGACTGTTGACCCCAAGTATTTAAAGTCTTCCACCCTTGTTATCTCTTCTCCCTGTAGCCTCACTCTTCCCCTACCACCCCTCTCATTCATGCACATATATTCTGTTTTACTTCGGCTAATCCTCATTCCTCTGCTTTCCAGTGCATGCCTTCATCTTTCTAACTGTTCCTCCACATGCTCCCTGCTTTCACTGCAGATCACAATGTCATCTGCAAACATCATGGCCCACGGGGATTCCAGTCTAACCTCATCTGTCAGCCTATCCATCACCACTGCAAACAGGAAAGGGTTCAGGGCTGATCCTGATGCAGTCCCACCTCAACCTTAAACTCCTCTGTCACACCTACAGCATACCTCACCACTGTTCTGCTGCCCTCATACATGTTTTGTATTAACATACTTCTTTGTCACTCCAGACCTCCGAATGCAATATCACAGTTCCTCTCTGGGTACTCTGTCATAGGCTTTCTCTTGATCCACAAAGACACAATGTAGCTCCTTCTGACCTTCTCTGTACTTTTCCATCAACATCCTCAAGGCAAAAAAATGCATCTGTGGTACTCTTTCTAGGCATGAAACTATACTGTCGCTCGCAAATACTCACTTCTGTCCTGAGTCTCGCCTCCACTACTTTTTCCCATAACGTCATTGTGTGGCTCATTAATTTTATTCCTCTTGAGTTCCCACAGCTCTGCACATCACCCTTGTTCTTAAAAATGGGCACCAGCAAACTTGTCCTCCATTCCTCAGGCATCTTCTCACCCGCTAGAATTCTTTTGAACAAGCTGGTCAAAAACTCCACAGCCACCTCTCCTCGATGCTTTCATACCTCCACAGGAATGTCATCAGTACCAATTGCCTTTCCATTTTTCATCCTCTTTAATGCCTTTGTAAATTCCCTCTTACTAATCATTGCCACTTCCTGGTCCACCACACTTGTCTCTTCTTCTCTCCCTTCTCTCTCATTTTCCTCATTCATCAACTCCTCAAAGTATTCTTTCCATCTATCCAGCACACTACTGGCACCAGTCAACACATTTCCATCTCTATTCTTAATCACCCTAACCCGATGCACATCCTTCTCATTTCTATCCGTCTTGTTTGGCCTTTGCCACCTCTATCTTTGCCCGATGTCGCATCTCAATTTTTTCTCCTCTCCTCGGTCCTCTCAGTGTGCCATTTCTTCTTAGCTAACCTCTTTCCTTGTAGGATTTGAGGTTCATTCGAGATATCATTTGAGGTTCCACCACCAAGTCTCATTCACTCCTTTCCTGCCAGAAGATACACCAAGTACTCTCCTGCCTGTCTCTCTGACCACCTTGGCTGGGATGCTCAAAACTACTTCATCTAGCTCCTTCCAGAATTTCTCTTTCACCTCTAGGTCACATCCTACCTGTGGTATAGCCGCTAATCACATAATACATAACTAGCATGCATGCTAGCGTATGTTTTAGCGTGCATGCATGCTACCGTATGTTTTAAGATAGCATGCCTGCGCCCAATAATACGGTGCGTCTTATGTATGTGTTAAATACAGAAATAGACCCTGTAACTGAGACTGCACCTTTTAATACGGTGCATCTTATGGTCGCGAAAATACGGTAATGTACTTCAGCACTTTTTTTTTTTAATTATTTTTTTTTTAATTTGTTATGGAGGATTTTAGAGGCGTTTGAAATGTTCGTTCCATGTTTTTAGAAAATTCCACAAAGATGGCAGCCACTTGTCACAATGCTACAACATTGCATGGAAAGTAAAACCAGAGCGACGTGGAAGAAAATAGACTACCATTCAAATGGAGCGAAGAATGGCCAGAAGGGCAAAGACAACTAATGATCAGCTCCAGGGTGATCAAAGATGGTCTGAAGTTAGCTTTGAGTATCTGACAACTAAAACACATCTACCTGTGTGAAGTTTATCTATTGGCTGACCCCAGTAAGTCCCTCTGTTAAAAAAAGACATGCTAAAGAGGTTACAATTTGCAAAAGAACTCATCAACTGGCCTAAAGAGAAATGGAGAAACATTTTGTGGACTGATGGAAGACTGTTCTATTTGGGTCCAAGGGCCGCAGAGTTTGTCAGAGGACCCTCTAACACTGAATTCAAGCCAAAGTACACTCTGACAACAGTGAAGCACGGCGGTGCAAGCATTATATCAGAATGCTTCTCTTACGAACGTGTTGGGCCTATTTATCGCATACCAGTGATCATAGATAAGTTTGCATATATCAAAATACTTGGACATCACGTTGTCTTTCAACTAGGCTTTACGCGATCAGGATTTTTGGGGCCGATCACCGATCAGCGAGTTTAAAAAAACGATAACCGATCACCGATCCAATCACAAGATGGAGGAATGTGTCTATTTAAATGACCTGTTAATTTACTGTGTATTTAATTGCTCCAAAAAATTATATTTACTATAAATAATGTATCTTTGTTCCTTTGTTATTTATGCCAGTGAGGCATAGTGACAGACAGAACAAATGAATGGTTTTCTATTAGATGGCAGGAAGTAAATAAAGTAATTAATGTATCCACTTTTTGAGACATTTTTGTTTGTTTGTTGTTAAATCATACTTACCTGGATGGAATAGCTGTTCAAAGTTAGTTGACTCCATGCAACACAGATGTGAAGCAGTTCTCAAAAACAACTAAATATTAGTTGAGTGATTCACTGGACGAAAAAAAATTGCAAATATTTTTCAGTTTCCAGTAAATGAGTTTGTAAAGAAAAATTCAGTCATTGGTGTTTTTAGCAGCCCAATATTCATTTTTCCTTTTCTGTAATTAAAAAAAAAAAAAAAAAAAAAAAAAAAAAAAAAAAAAGCATTTTTTTCCCGTCATGATTTCATTAAAAATACAATGTGCAGTGTTGATTAATTAAGCACAACAATTTTGAAAAGTGAAAAATGATATGGGTACATCAGTTCAGTGGTCATGAATATCCATTTAGATACTGATGAGACTAACGCGAGAAAATATTTATTTCCCCTCCTAACAGTAAGGTATTTTATCATCATTGAGCACTGACAATCTGATCTCGATTTGGAATAAAAATGCATTGGTCTCTATATTGAGTGTCAAGTCTGATCATGTACGCATACTTGTAACACTATTCCGATAAAATGCATGTGATACTACATGGGAACACAAAGGTGTCATATATCCGTCACGATATCAAAGCTACAGCCCGTAGTCATTGATGTACAACTTTTACAGTGCCAGTATTGTTTTTCCCTCTGCTGGGTGACATTATACAGTGCTGTGAAAAAGTATTGGTCCCCTTCTCAAAGTGTTAAATCTTTGCATAGTTTCCCCACTTCAATATTTAAGATCATCAAACAAATGTAGATATCAGACAAATACTGGAGCTGAGCGCAGCTATAATCGGGCCCTCGCAGTCCGGCCCTGTTGGGGTACTTGCAGTTTAAGGTGCTGGTTGGGGTATTGGCACGATGAATGGCCGCAAATTGCCCCCAGGCGGTAGGTTGGACACCACGCTTTAGGACATATACGAAGTTATGGCCCATATTGAGTAAATGTGGGCCATACAATAATGGGGGATGCCCCCCAGGCCATAGGTAGGACATCACTGCTGTTGGACAAGTGCATACAAAGCCTTCTCAAAGGTTACATTGAGATGATGCAGGTCACACAATAATGGGGGATGGCCCCCAAATGTCGCCTAGGCCATAGGTTGACCACTGCTGCAGGACAAATGCAAAAGTATGACCGATGCAAATGTTGCAAAAACGCCCGGCCGCACAAAATGGGAGGACCGGCTGAAAATGACCCCTGGACCATAGGTTGAACACCACTGCTGTCTGAAGCGCAAAGCTGTGTAACAAGTTATATTGAGAAAATGCGGGCCATACAATAATGGGGGATGGCCCCCAGGCCATAGGTAGGACACCACTGCTACTGGACAACTGCATACAAAGCTTTCTCAAAGGTTACATTGAGATGATGCAGGTCACACAATAATAGGGGATGGCCCCCAAATGTCCCCTCGGCCATAGGTTGACAACACTGCTCCAGGACAAATGCAAAAATATGACCCATGCAAATGTTGCAAAAATGCCCGGCCGCACAAAATGGGAGGACCGGCTGCAAATGACCCCTGGGCCATAGGTTGAACACCACTGCTGTCTGAAGCGCAAAGCTGTATAACAAGTTATATTGAGAAAATGCGGGCCATACAATAATGGGGGATGGCCCCCAAATGGCCCCCAGGCCATAGGTAGGACACCACTGCTGTTGGACAAGTGCATACCAAGCCTTCTCAAAGGTTACATTGAGATTACAAGTCACTACTGTGAATGTTACATTTACAAGGCCGTAGATAATTTTCTGCTGAGTTTAGGACATGGGTTGTAATTACAATTTTGTTCGTGTGGGGGTGCTGCACGCGTGTAGGAATTTTCGTAGGCGTAGGTGCAATGTAGCGCAAATGGGTCTGATGAACTGTCACCATGTTCCGTTTTCGGCGACCTCAGAAAAGCTACAGTTGAAGAGCCGCCACCGGCATATAATATGTCGGACAACTTTGATAACTTTTAATGTCCCAGGTGTTGAGATGGTACTGACCAAGTTTGAAGTCAATCGGATGAAATCTGTAGGACACATTCACAAAAGTGTGACACCTATAAATTTTCCAAAAGTGTACCTTTAAAAAGGTCCTAGGTCAGTTTCTGTTGAGTTTAGGATTTAGGTTGTAATTACAATTTTGTAGAACTCGGGGTAACACACGTACCTTCCAAGTTTGGTAGGTGAATGTGTGACATACTACGAATAGCTCTTTGATGTACTGCATCAGCAACCTTGCGAAAAAGGGCAAACCTTACGATTACGAAGTCGCAGGTCACTTCCTGTTGGGTTTACGGTATGCGTACCTTTGAAGTTTTTGTACGTCTTTGGTCAATACAGGTGTCAGCCGAGTTTGGTAGCTCTAGGTGAAATGTACAACGAATTCAACTGATGAAATTTCAGCATTTTTGGTTTTGTGGTGAAATGTGGAATGAAAAGTTTGAAGGCCCGCCCCCGTCATATACTTCGTCGGATTAAAAAGCTTTTGATAACTTTTAATGTCTTGAGATGATACACACCAAGTTTGAAGTGAATCGGATGAAAGCTGTAGGAGGAGTTCGCAAAAGTATAAACCCTGAAAAAATGCGAAAATTTTGCACTTTTTTCCTTCAAAAGGTCATAGGTCACTTCCTGTTGGAGTTACGATATCGGCCGCGGTGACTTTTTTATGCATCTGGGTCCCCTCTATATGCGTACCAATTTTCAGAGCCGTAGGTCATACGGATCACCGAGTTTGCCTTTGATGTACTTTTGGCATCGTTCTAGGAGGCGCTGTCGAGCCACTTTTAGGAAATCGCGCCCGAAAATGTGAAATTATCCCATATTTCAGCAGGCCCGATGTGCATGCCAAATTTCGTGAGTTTTCGTGCCCATTTAGTGCCTCAAAAATGGCTTTGTTTCTCATGACTAAAATCCATCCATCCATTTTCTACCATCCAGCTCTTCCGGGGGGATCCCGAGGCGTTCCCAGGCCAGCCGAAAGACATAGTCTCTCCAGTGTGTCCTGGGTCTCCTCCTGGTGGGACACCTCACCAGGGAGGCGACCGGGAGGCATCCGAATCAGATGCTCCAGCCACCTCATCTGACTCCTCTCGATGTGGAGGTGCAGCGACTCTATTCTGAGATCCTCCCGGATGACCGAGCTTCTCACCCTATCTCTAAGGGAGAGCCCGGACACCCTGCTGAGGAAACTCATTTCGGCCACTTGTATCCGGGATCTTGTTCTTTCGGTCACGACCTACAGCTCGTGACCATAGGTGAGGGTAGGAACGTAGATTGACCTGTAAATCAAGAGCTTCGCCTTTCGGTTTAGCGCCTTCTTTACCACAACGGATCGATACAAAGTCTGCATCACTGCAGACGCTGCACCAATCCGCCTGTCGATCTCCCGTTCCATTCATTACTAAAATAATAAGAATAATTTCTACAAAGACAATAGGGACCTCGCAGGTCTACCTGCTCGGGCCCTAACTAGAGCTGCGCACAGCTATAATCGGCCCCTCGCACCCCGGCCATTGTAGTTTGAGGTATTGGCACGATGAAGGGTAGCAAATTGCACCCGGGCGGTTGGTTGGACACCACGCTAAAGGATATATGCAAAGTTATGGCCCATATTGAGTAAGTGTGGGCCACACAAATATGGAGGCTGACCCGCAAATGGCCGTTGACACCACTGCTGCAGGACAAGTGCATAACCTGTTCAAAAGTTATAAATTCTAGGTCACAATGGTGGAAAATGTTTTTAAATGATTTATATTGGTCAAAAATCAGAAAAACCTGGCATTTGAACAGTGGTGTGTACACTTTTTATATCCACTGCAGCCTTGTTCCTCTTTTTGTAATCTGCCTGATGAGCCTAGTCTTGTGCTGCTTAACAGGTGGAAACATATATTTCTTGGAGCTGAATTTGCCTGAGTTTGTTATTTTACAAACATTTTATTTATGATGTTTTACTAAGTGATATTGTTCAGCAATATCTGAACTTGCACATATTTTATCGAGTTATTTTTATTTTAGTTGACGTTCATGCTCAGATTTAAAAAATAAATAAATCAGAAGTTAGCAAAGAAATTACTCAGTACTTGAGTAGAGTAGGAACATGTTGTTACTTTTACTCACGTAATTGTTAGGAGGACTATTTTTTTACTTATATTTTAGTCAAATTACCTCCAAAGGTCTTGCACAGATCTTTCCAACCAAGTCATGTATGTTGAGTAAAATTATTAAACTTTGATAATGCTTCATTGGCCAACAACCCTTTGAGATTTTCAGAAATATAGCTCACAGTCTTAGATTTTAAAATTGTTAAATTGAATCTAACATCACACAGTGCCTGTAAATAAACAGTAATACTGTTCAAAATGGAGAGTATTTCCTAAACAATTTAGAGAAAAGTGAACCAACCAGCTCTGCGTAGCATGATGAAAGGCTGTAAAATGAAAACAGCACACAGTTCTTGACATTGTGGCTCTTTCTCCTCTTTTGGTACCCAAAGTTCGTCCTCGTACTCTGCTATCATTTTCACAACACTTTCCACGAGCGGAAACAGAATGCGCATTCATTCAAGAGCTGCTATCGACTACAA
This sequence comes from Phycodurus eques, assembly GCF_024500275.1. Lineage (NCBI taxonomy): Eukaryota > Metazoa > Chordata > Actinopteri > Syngnathiformes > Syngnathidae > Phycodurus > Phycodurus eques. Next base: position 6,654,483 of record NC_084526.1, on the reverse strand, counting down.
CTCACGGCCAGGCAATCCACACACAGACTACCTGACTTGAGTTTACGTTCAAGTTTAAATGCTCCTTTGATCTGTCATCTGAAATGCTCCTTTGTCCTGTCCTCTTAAATCACCAGGCAAGAGCAAATCAACATCAAAGGACATCCATAATCTCAACGCTGCAATAATGGTTGGGAAACGACCTTTAAACGGTCGTAGGTCAGTTTCTGTTGAGTTTAGTGCATCGGTTGTAATTACTATTTTGTAGAAGTCGGGGTAATACACGTACCTACCAAGTTTGGTAGGTGTAGGTGTGACGTACTACGAATAGCTCTTTGATGAACTGCGTCAGCAACCTTTGAAAAAGGGCGAACCTTACGATTACGAAGTCGCAGGTCACTTCCTGTTGTGTTTAGGAAATGCGCGTCTATGAAGTTTTTGTACGTGTGCAGTCGATACAAGTGTGAGACGATTTTTGTAGCTCTAGGTGAAACGTAGAATAAATGAGACTTTGATGAAGTTTAGGCATTTTCGTTTTTTTGGCGAAATGGTGAATGAAAGGTGTGAAGGGGGCGTCAAAGGTGTGACGCCCCCGTCATATAGTTTGTCGGATTAAAAAGATTTTGATAACTTTTAATGTCCCATGTCTTGAGATTATACACACCAAGTTTGAAGTGAATCGGATGAAAGCTGTAGGAGGAGTTGCAAAAGTATAAACCCTGAAAAAATTTGAAAATTCCGCACTTTTTTCTTTCAACCGGTCATAGGTCATTTCCTGTTAGATTTAAGATATCAGCCTCACTTGACTTTTTTTGTGCGTCTGGGTCCCCTCTATATGCATAGCTATTTTCCGAGCCGTAGGTCTTATGGATCACCGAGTTCGCCTTTGATGTACTTTGGCATCGTTCTAGGTGGCGCTGTTGAGCCATTTTTAGGAAATCGTGCCCGAAAACGTGAAATTATCAAATTTTTCACCAGGCCCGATGTGCGTGCCAAATTTCGTGAATTTTCGTGCACATTTAGTGCCTCAAAAATGGTTTTGTTTGTCATGACTAAAATAATAAGAATTTCTACAAAAACAATAGGGACCTCGCAGGTCTACCTGCTCGGGCCCTAATAACCCAAGTGAACTTAAAATGCTGTTTTTAAATGGTGATTACATTTATTAAGGACAAAAACTATTCAGTTACCTGACCCTGTCTGAAAAAGTAATTACCCCTCCTGTTAAATCATGAATTAATTGTGGCTAATCACAATTTTTGGTTCATTTTCACTGATCACACCCTAGCCTGATTACCTTTATTGTTCTCTTTCTTTCTTTTTTACTTACCTGTGGCAAAGCAGTGTTGAGTTGTCTCTGGAGAGAGTCCCTTTCATGGCTGACTTCATGCAGTTTACCCTGAGCCAAGCCCAGATTTTCTTGAGTCTCTCTCAGAGTCTCAAGAAGACGATCCCTCTCCTCTAACATGGACACCATCAGCGACTCAAAATGACCTTCAGAGTCCGACTGTAGCGGGGAGCCGGACCCTCGACGACCAGTGCCAACTCCTCCACTTGGTCCTTCTGTCTCACTGATGGTGGGCATCACTTCACACATCATCTACAATCATGGATGAGAGGAGACATTAGAACAATTACAACAACAATATGAAACCACAACAATAAAAAGGAAAAATGCTAGCTTTTACCGGCAAAGTAAAAGGGGCTATGATTGACTCAGATTGGTTTGACTATGGGTTTTACATTTTGCTTACAATGTGAAAACTAGAGGAAGTAAGTTTTGGTAGATTACATACAGCAGTTTTTCCCTCCGTGTCTGCAAGCACAGAAGTATGACAGAAAATATGTAATGGAAGAAATAGAAGAATGTGACTAACCAAGTTATTTCACATCATTAGAATCGGAAATAAATTATTTTAATATTAAGGTAATCCATGTCTTGGCTGATAATTATTCATACTCCAAAAATACTCTGGACAGATTTCAGACACCCGACATTTAAAAGGTTAATAACTAATTTGCGTTGCATCAAAAAATAACTGTTTAACCATAGGAAATTAATAAAGTGACATTTTTGGATGGGGTAAAATTGCCACGACAACAGAGCAAGGAAGTTCTAAAGAATTAAAACCAGTCTCGAAAACCGGGATTTAAGGTCCTTGTGGCAGATTGCTAGACAACAGCCTGGAATTATGTGAATTGGATTTTACATACCGACAAGGGAACAATTTAAACCAGGACTAAGTTAGTGGATACAGGATAAAAGCCAGCTATATGGTCTGACAAGCCAACAGCAATTACCTTTCATGAACTAGTGGTTGTTTAACTACAGTGGGTACGTAAAGTATTCAGACCCCTTGAATTTTTCACTCTTTGTTATATTGCAGCCATTTGCTAAAATCATTTAAGTTGATTTTTTTCCTCATTAATGACACACAGCACCACATATTGAGAGAAAAAACTGAAATGTTTAAATTTTTGCAGATTAATTACAACAAAAAAAAATAAAATAAATATTACACAGCCATAGGTATTCACACCCTTTGCTCAGTATTTAGTCGACGCACCCATTTGAGCTAATACAGCACAAATGGGATTGATGCAACACGTTTTTCACAGCTGGATTTGGGGATTCTCTGCCATTCCTCGCAAATCCTCTCCAGAACGAAAAAAATGAACTACATGATTTTAGCAAATGGCTGCACTATAACAGAGAGAGAAAAATGTCAGGGGGTCTGAATACTTTTTGTACCCACTGTATATCTTCTGATAAGTGTGGTTAAGACCTCGTGCTCAGGCAATCTGGCCAAAATTTTATTTGACGATTTTTTTCCCCACTCTAATGCCGATATTCGATATGACTATATTTATTGTATTCAAATTTATAAATGAATACAAATGGACCAGACCAAATGTACTTACATTATAAAGAAGAAGGTTTATTTAACAATTATAAACAACACAATGAAATAGATTACTTTTTTTTTTTTTTTACTTAAAATTGAATTCATGGATATGACTGCAGAGCTGCCAATCTATAGAAATTCTCTTCCACAGGGTGGACACTGGGTCATGAAACCTTTTAGCCAATGTGGCTAAACAGTATAAATATCTCCTTGCCACACTTGTGTGTAGTTGGCCTCAACATTACGTGTGTTTATGTAGCTAAACCTTTAGCCACACTTAGCCAGTTCTCGTCACTGGGAAGCCGATAAGCTCGTAATGATGTGGGCCCAATTAAAACTATCGAGTCATCAATAAGGATTAGTGCTGAACGATTTGGGAAAATACTCCAAATGTGACTTTTTTTGAAAAAACATTGAAACAAATATTGTAAATGTGATTTAGCATGCAATTTTGTGGGGGATGTTTATCATCAGCTTCATTCACCAAACGCAAGAAATTAATTATTCTATAGTATGCCCAACACTACTTTGGATACAGCCAACAAATAAACAACTCTTTCCTGTAGGTGGGGCCTAAATGTTATGGTGAATTGATATGAATAAAATTAAATGAATGAACTCTTTATTTTACTATTGAATTGTAAAAAGAAAACAATTGACCTGTTGATTAAAATTAATGTCTAGTAAAAATGTAACACTCTACAATTATGTTATTTCCAGTAGCAGTAGCACTGCTGTCAGTGTAAGCCGAGAATAGAGATAAAGTGGAGTGACACGAGTTACGCTTTTCATCACGCTTTTCATCACCAAGATGAGAGTAGAAAAACGGTTGAAATGTTAAACTAGATTAAATGTTTATTAATGTTTTTATTAACTACAGTAATAGTGTTGAGATGTTTCACTTATTTAAAAATCCTCAAGATCATCTTTCGGACTTTATCTAGCTCAGGAAATAGAATTATCTAAAATTAAATATTTTTAGTTGAAGATAAACAAAAATATTCTTTATCTTTTGTGGTAAATATTAGTAGGCTAATTTAAGATGTGAGATACTTGTAACAGATTTCAAAAGGAGGACAAAGTGGTCTAAAGTACAAAACTCAGCTTTTGTCAAAATGTAAATAAAGTACAATACTTCAGTTAATGTTGATGTTTGGGGGGAGCGCGACTATGATTGCCTATGTTTGCCACCAGATTACTAGCTATGGCCCCAGCAACCGCTGCTCAGCAAGACAACCAAAATGGGATTAGCGGCTCGTGCAGCTAGCTATCTGCGAGAACTAATGTGAATTGCAGGACACATTGACCATGGACACGGCTAACGTATGTTGCAGTATATGCTTCAATTTGGTGCTAAGCAGCATCGGGTCTTATCATCACAGACACGCCGCTCCTCCCAGCTGGGAAAGTCCCTAAGCCTGTTTTCTTAGCCAGCAGCAGCTGGACAGCGGCTTTCCCGATTCCGCACTCGGCAGTGTTGTACCTGAACGAGTTCAATGAACAAAAGTTCATGAACTAGATCATATTTTGTGCAAACATGAATTGAACGTAGTTCATTTCTCCCTGATGAACGTAATTAAGAACGAGCTCATTCTGGCGTCAAAGAACTGTTTTTGAACAAAAGTTCATTTTCATTCAAGAGTGCCTTCACATGTCGGCGGGTAAACTCTGTATTGGACAACCGATTCAGCGCAGCCACGGCCGCCATTCATGGCAGGCACATCGCACCTGTGTGCGAATGTGAGTTGTGTTCAGGGACACTGTAAATGGGAGTGAATGTGTTCTTCAGCGGTTCTTTTGTAATACAGTACATAACTGTAAAAATTGACTTCAGAATGCTTTAGTTAAAATTGTACAATCACACTCATGATATGGAATTTATGTAGTTTTGTAATATAAAAATACTGCAGATGAAATCAAATATTTTGTTATTATAGTCAGCCAGAGCTGCGAGGAATGCAGTTATCAATCTCGTTGCACCATCGAACCTGTCATACTGTGTTTTTGTTTGCAAATTAAGGACAAAAGTAAAAAAGAGCATTCAACCAACAAGTTTTTCCTCATGTTTTTGAGATTGCAGGGTGTGTGAGCTGCGGCTGTCTACTAGTGTGGACTGTATGGGTGGCAACAATGGGAAAATGAAAAGCCAGTATTTTAAGGGGAATAGCAACATATTGGGGGGGGGGGGGGGGGAAGAAAACTTTGAACGAGTTCATTTTTGGATTGGTGAACATAGTTCAATTTTTTTATTATGAACTACGAACATAATTCGTTCATTTTTGAAACATTTAACTGAACGTTGAACTCGTTTGCAGAGAAAATTAACTTTCCCAACACTGGCACTCGTTGACGAATTGATGTTTTACAAAGTGGGGGGGGGGGAACAAACCACTCTCACCGTTCAAAATGAATGGGAGAATAAAAGCGCCCACCTTAACTTTTATGAGGAAGGACTTTTAACGCAGGCAATTTTGTTTCCCCATCGTGGCTAACGCAGGCAAAATTTGCATCGCCACATCCTTTTTAAATTAGCCATTGGCGAGGTGGCAAATGGACAGCACGAACAATGCTCCCATTACAATTTGTCTGACTTTCCATATTTTTTACATTATGTCAACAATATTACTGCAGTACAGTTATTGCAGTATATTATGTAACAGGATAAAATTATTCTGCATATTGTTCAATTGCATAAGTTAATCATCACTCGATTATAGTAATCGTTAATACATTATGGCATCAATATTTGCAATTTTAATGTATTTTTTAGGATTTGGCTCTGTTGTAGGTCTTCATCACTTTACATTTAGGTGGCAGCAATGCACTTAAACATGCCCAGCCTGCCTGAAATCAAGAAGAACAAGAAATGTGACGTCATGTCGAAAGAATACAATGCGGTGATTTGTTAAGGGAATAAAAAAAGAAATACAGATTCTTCAGAAAGTCACATTGAGCATACGCAACTGTCCAGAACTGGTAGCTCAGACAGCGACGGCAGCCCACTGTGAAACTATTTGCCTGATCGCTCACGCAACGAAGGTAGCTGCTAAATGCTAACGTTAACAAGCCCCTGAAGCACTTTCTATCTTATCCGTGAACAGGCAAACTACTATCTTAGATGCCTACCCTGTGCACGGAGCAAAGGCAAAAACACGAGCGCTTCAACTGCTACCATGACCGTTACGCGGCCCGTGTTGTTGTTCTGTTTACGTTACAGGAGCTGCACTTTTTAGCATGATGCATAGATTATTACATGTGTGCACTCGATAATGTAATTCATCTACAGGTGATTTTACACAGCTATGTCTGTCTTCGTCGTGGCATCTTTTATATACGTTTTGTAGATTATGGTTGTTTCCAAATGATAGACATGCCTTTTTAGTGGGACTATTTATGGCTTGCAAGTCACGAGGATATTCTCCTCCATGTAGCTGCAAGCCTCGCGGAGTAGTGAAAATTATAGAAAATAAAATCGATGATCTCCTTTTTCCATATCGAGCCTTAATAAAATATTGACTGAATCTAGCTTCTCGATATATCGCCCAGCAGTAATTTCAGGCTGAGCAGGGAGCTATGAAAAGGAGTTTGAAAGCCTCCCACAGAGACGTCTCTGTACATTATTTTTCTATTGGCCCAAAGTTCGGGATTATGAGATACCGCAACTATTATGCCTTCCTTCATTTCCCCCTTGTTGTTTACAGTACAAGTCAGCCAAAAAAGCACTCCGCCAGCCCCGCTCCCATTGGAGGAGCTTTTTGACATCACTGTGTCAACTCCCCAGAATAGAAAATTTTTTCTATCTGATGACGCGACGCTGAGCATCAGACGCCCTCTACATTGACTCGATGCATTGACTCGATGCTCGGCGTTACGTCAAAACGCGCTGACGCCCCCTCAGCACAAACACATTGAATGGGAAAGTTGAGGGCATCAGACGCCAAGTGCAGTTTTGTGAATGAGCCTTTAATAAAATATCGATAGAGTGGAGCTTCTGGATAGATTGCCCAGCACTATTAAGAGCAAGTAAATAAACATAATAAAACAACTTCAATTATGTCTAACCTTCAACTAAAATGACTATAATACCCCAAAAAATAAAATCACATGTAAACAGGTAAACTTACCCTAATTTACTCTGATCAAAATATAAAGCCAATAGACCATGCCAAACTAATTAAAACAAAAATTTCCACCTTTTTTTTCTGCCTCGCTGTTCTGCTTAAATATCACATCACCCAATCCCCTTGTACACAGGCAGGGTTTTGTCTTTGCTGCGGGTCTGATTCTACCTGTGAAGGTAGACCATTGCTCAGTCGACTTAGTCCAGCCATTGCGTGTCACTGAGGTTAAACTTGTATGCGACGGTGATGGTGGTTGGAGTAAGCATACGTTAAGTGACAGATGGTGGGTGCACATGCATCAGGGATATCCAAAAATACAAAGTTAAAATAAATGTACCAAGAATACTTGAAATTAATTATTGATCATCATCATCTCTCTGTACAACCTAGGTACAACTAGCTTTGGGCTTTACCTTTATATTCAAATGGAATTTAAATTGGTTAACTTTTCCCTGATACACAAATTGCGTTCATGTAAAGTTAAATCACCTTACGTGGGCTAAAACGCCTCGAAAAAAAATCCATCAACTGGACATTTATACATTTGACAAGTTGGATGTGTGCCCCGTAACAAAAACCACGTCTCACACTTACTCACGAACATACATGCATACATACACACATCTAAATTGTTAATGAATGCTTATAATATAACCTAACTAGCGTTGACTTTTTAATTTTTGGAATTAAACTGCACTTAAATAATGAAGTTCAAAATACCTTGCCAAGTAACAGTATTTCCCACCGGCAGGTAAACGAAGTCCAGATTCTCCTATTAGGTCGTGAGGAGGCTTGCCAAATATCCAGACATTAAAATATGAACTCCACTCAGACGCCGAGATACTGTATAATAAGGCTTTGGATATGTTTTTTTCACCCCACTGTAGACAAGGCCTCAAAGCAAGCCCCTTGAGCAGGGGGTCAGGATTCCAACTTCAGCCGGCTAACTCAGCGAGAGCTAGCTACCATTAGTCAAATAAATTGGCGATTCCGTGATTCCTTATATCGAAGAGTTTTAACTGAACAACGACTTTAAAAAGTAAAACTCTTCCGGTTGGCAGTATCACGTCAACACAAGTAGACAGCAAACGATACAGCTAGTTAGGTGACGTGGAAACAGCAGCGCGCTTGCTAGCCTTGACTTAATTTAAAACAAAATAATTTTTCTTTGGCTTTAAATCTGTTTGGAGTCAACAGTTAGCCAACGTTAGCTACTAGCCAGCTAGGTGGCTAACGCTCGCTTGTTTGAAAGACTAACTTCGCCAAGAAACCAACACCGAGTTACGTAAAAGTTGGTCAAACGCCAACATGTCTCGAGTCTATGTGCCCGACATTGCCTTAAGCGTCGAAACGGTTTTATTCTTTGGAAGTAAGACGATAAATTAGACCAAAACAATTACATCGATCAAGTAACGTTAGCGCATCGGCTACCATTAGCGAGCAGTAGCGTCACCACCTCGGGATCTGAAACTTCCAGACAACGTTGAACGTTAGTTCAACGTCGCATGAACGAGCTGGGAAATCCACAAGTCGAGTAAAACTCAAATTCTGCCAGTTTCCAATGTGATATCCTTTCTTTCTTTTTTTTGGAGGGGGGTTGTATTTCCACTTTAGCCTCTGTCAGTCCAGTCCTTCCCTGACGCCACTGCCTGCTGCCAGCTTGGGCAGTCGGGACAGCCAATGGTGGGCTTTCGGTGGCTAGCTCTTTCATTAGCCTGGTAGTTCCATCACGGCAGGGGAGCCCTTCCCGGCTTGCCACGCTCTGGTTCATGACAGCATTCCCCGAGATAAAAGGGTGACCCAAAAAAATGTGATACGAGTATTTTAACATGTTTACACGGTCTCCACCATACGAGCAGCACAGACCTTCAGAGTTTATAGGGGAAGTAGCTTGTTAAGCATAATGAATTATTTGTGAATTAAGGTATCGCAGTATAAACCAAATAGTAAAACATTAGTGCAACGTCGTCACCATGCACAGCCAAATAACATACAAATGATATACTTTCACGATTATTTTTATTTAGAATTTGTACTACTGTAGTTGTAAATGCGATGCTTAAAAATAATGCTTAAACTATACATCCATTCTAAACAATGAATTTAATCTCAACGACAAAACACATGAGGGATTAATACTGTTGCACATACTGTCCAGTCCAGTACTGGAAAAAAAAAAAAAAAAAAAAGCATTTGAACGTGTGACCCACATTCTTGGTTGAATGGCCGATAAATCAGTTGCGCCATCTTGTGGGGAATCAAGGCAGCATCATTTGGAAAGGGTTTTAACCCTTTGTTGCGCACGTACATATGCGTCCAAAATAACCCGCATTCATTTCCCATGTTATTTTATGCTAACTGAGGTTTATGTGTTATGTCTTTTGAAATCTATTCATGTTATGATCTAATTACTCCAAGTAGAACTTTAAATAGGCGGCACGGTGGACGACTGGTTAGAGGGTCAGCCTCACAGTTCTGAGGACCCGGGTTCAATCCCCAGCCCCACCTGTGTGGAGTTTGCATGTTCTACCCGTGCCTGTGTGGGTTTGCACCGGGCACTCCGGTTTCCTCCCACATCCCAAAAACATGCATTAATTGGAGACACTAAATTGCCATGACTGTGAGTGCGAATGGTTGTTTGTTTGTATGTGCCCTGCGATTGGCTGGCAACCAGTTCAGGGTGTACCCCGCCTCCTGCCCGATGACAGCTGGGATAGGCTCCAGCACGCCCGGGACCCTAGTGAGGAGAAGCGGCTCAGAAAATGGATGGATGGATGTTACCTTTCCCACTTTATTGGGGAGGACATGTCTACATAAAGTTTCTACACATCCATCCAAGCCCCCTGATTTGTTTCAAGACATTACTTTAAACAGGGGTGATTCGAGGATGAGAGGTTTAGGGGTGCTGAGCTCCCAACCAGGCAAGATCATCCATCCATCCAACTTGAGAACACCTCGCGTACGACTAAGTCTGAGATCGACAGGCTGACAAATGTACTTTTTGATGATGAACCATGTTATTTTTGACTTGCTAACTTACAGCAATGTCATTGATATACACGTATTATCTGAAAGAGAGGAAAAGCAACAAGTTCAGTCATCAGTACGACTTGTATGCTTAGAAACGTGTTCTCAATGTTTTGAATGTGTTAACTTCAGCACTTTAGGACCTGATGTTGTATTTTCTTTACATTTTCTAATTATATGGAGATTGACAAAAAAAACAGCAATATTTCTCCTGCTGGTTTAAACTAAAATTTGTAGGCAGCACTGAAGACTCGTCTCAAATGCAGCAGAATGTAAATGGATGAGACTTCATTGTTAAAGTCTGCTAAAAAAACAAAACAAAAAAAAGGACATTACTCAATAAAGATACATTTTTGGGTTATATACAACCCCAATTCCAATGAAGTTGGGATGTTGTGTTAAACATAAATAAAAACAGAATACAATGATTTGCAAATCATGTTCAACCTATATTTAATTGAAGACACTACAAAGACAGGCAGGCCAGTCTAGTACCCGCACTCTTTTACTACGAAGCCACGCTGTTGTAACACGTGCAGAATGTGGTTTGGCATTGTCTTGCTGAAATAAGCAGGGGCGTCCATGAAAAAGACGTTGCTCGGATTGGCAGCGTATGTTTCTCCAAAACCTGTATGTACCTTTCAGCATTAATGGTGCCTTCACAGATGTGTAAGTTACCCATGCCATTGGCACTAACACAGCCCCATACCATCACAGATGCAGGCTTTTGAACTTTGCTTCCATAACAGTCCGGATGGTTCTTTTCCTCTTTGGCCCGGAGGACATGACGTCCACAATTTCCAAAAACAATTTGAAATGTGGATTTGTCGGACAACAGAACACTTTTCCACTTTGCGTCAGTCCATCTTAGATGAGCTCGGGCCCAGAGAAGCCGGCGGCGTTTCTGGGTGTTGTTGATAAATGGCTTTTGCTTTGCATAGTAGAGTTTCAAGTTAGCACTTACGGATGTAACCCCAAACTGTATTTACTGACATTGGTTCTCTGAAATGTTCCTGACCCAATGTGGTGATATCCTTTACACATTGATGTCGGTTTTTGATCCAGTGCCGCCTGAGGGATCGAAGTTCACGGGCATTCAATGTTGGTTTTCGGCCTTGCCGCCTACATGCAGTGATTTCTCCAGATTCTCTGAACCTTTTGATGATATTATGGATGATGATGAAATCCCTAAATTGCTGTTAGACTATTTTCTCACGCACCTGTTCACAAAGAGGAGAACCTCGCCCCATCTTTGCTTGTGAATGACTGAGCAATTCAGGGAAGCTCCTTTTATACCCAATCATGGCACCCACCTGTTCCTAATTAGCCTGTTCACCTGTTGGACGTTCTAAACAGTTGTTTGATGAGCATTCCTCAACTTTCTCAGTCTTTTTTGCCAACTTTTTTTGGAACGTGTTGCAGCCATAAAATTCTAATTTAATGATTATTTGCTAAAAACAATAAAGTTGATCAGATTGAACATTACATATCTTGTCGTTGTAGTGTATTCAATTAAATATAGATTGAACATGATTTGCAAATCATTGTATTCTGTTTTTCAATCCATCCATCCATTTTCTGAGCCGCTTATCTTCACAAGGGTCGCGGGAGTGCTGGAGCCAATCCCAGTTATCATCGGGCAAGAGGCGAGGTACACCCTGAACTGGTTGCCAGCAATTGCACATATAAAGGCAGGGCACATATAAACAAACAACCATTCACACTCACATTCACACCTATGGGCAATTTAGAGTTGTCAATTAACCTACCATGCATGTTTTTGGGATGTGGGAGGAAACCGGAGTGCCCAGAGAAAACCCACGCAGGCACGGGGAGAACATGCAAACTCCACACACGGATTGAACCCCGGACCTCAGAACTGTGAGGCAGACTCCACCGTGCCGCCATATTCTGTTTTTATTTATGTTTAACACAATGTCCCAACTTCATTGGAATTGGGGTTGTACGCAGTGAGTACGGAAAATTTCTCACTTTTTTATATTGCACCCAATTGCTAAAATAATTTGTTAATTTTTTCCCACATTAATGTACACACATCACCCCATATTGACGGGGAAAAAAATCTGAATTTTTGAAATGTTTGCAGATTTATTAAAAAAGAAAAACTGAAATCACACAGCCATAAGTATTCAGACCCTTTGCTCAGTATTTAGTAGAAGAACCCTTTTCAGCTAATACAGCCATGAGTCTTTTTGGTAATGATATAATTTTTCACACTTGGATTTGGGGATCATCTGCCATTCCTCCTTGTAGATCCTCTCCAGTTCTGTCAGGTTGGATGGTGAACATTGGTGGGCAGCCATTTTCAGGTCTTTCTTCCCACATCCCAAAAAACCAAGATGGCACCTACCAGTGTGGTCGCCTCGGTAACGCGCTCTCGAGTATTGTTTTTGTGTTTTTCGTTCGTCTTGTACGGACATCACGCAGCTCAGCACACAGTGCAGCCCGCATTTGGAGTCGCTGTTTTTGAACTGTAAGCCATTCTACTCGCCGCGTGAGTTCGCATCATTCATCCTGGCTGGCGTCTACATTCCGCCTCAAGCTAACACGAACGCCGTACTGCTAACGCTCGCCGAACAAGTCAATGAAATTGAAAAAAAAACACCCGGACTCACCCCTCATTATTCTCGGGGACTTTAACAAAGCTAAACTCAACCACGAACTCCCTAAATACAAGCAGCACATTGACTGTCCTATCAGGGAAAATAACATTTTAGACCACTGCTACACTACGCTAAAAAACGCATACCGTGCTATACCTCGTGCAGCACTGGGCTCGTCTGATCACTGCTTAATTCACTTAATACCGACGGACAGGCAAGAACTTAAATGCGCGAAGCCTACAGTGAAAACAGTAAAAAAGTGGACCAATGAAGCAAAGATGGAACTTCAAAGCTGCTTAGACTGCACAGACTGGAGTGTCTTTGAAAATTAAGCTGGCAGCCTGGATGAATATACGGACACTGTCACATCCTATATCAGTTTCTGTGAAGATGTGTGTGTACCAACAAAATCATTTTGCACATTCAACAACAAGCCGTGGTTCACTGCTAAACTTGAACAGCTTCGCCAAGCTAAGGAGGACGCATATCAGAGCGGGGACAGGGCCCTGTATAATCGCGCTAGAAACCAGCTGACTAAAGAAATTAACATTGCAAAGAGGAACTATGCAGCGAAGTTGGAAAAACAGTTTAGCGCTAACAACTCTAAATCAGTCTGGCATGCATTCCAATCGCTGACTAATTACAAGCGTAGATCCCCCCCAAGCTAAGAACAATAGCACACTAGCCAACGACTTGAATACCTTGTATTACAGATTTGAAAAGGACACTTTCACACCCCACACCCACCCGGCCGCACCCCCGACCACAATCACACCTCTGACTTCTGCGTTAACCATCCATGAACAGGATGTGAGACGCATCTTCAAACAACAAAAGATTAACAAAGCGGCAGGCCCAGACCATGTGTCCCCATCCTGCCTCAAAGTCTGCGTGGACGAGCTCGCTTCTGTCTTCACACAGATCTTCAATAGCTCTCTGGAACTGTGCGAAGTACCATCCTGTTTAAAACGCTCCACCATCATTCCAGTCCCCAAGAAACCTGCAATCTCGGGTCTAAATGACGACAGGCCTGTCGCCTTGACATCTGTGTTCATGAAGTCCTTTGAACGTCTCGTGCTGGACCACCTCAAGAGTGTCACAGGTCCCCTGCTGGACCTTCTGCAGTTTGCCTACCAAGCGAACAGGTCTGCGGATGATGGAGTCAACATGGGACTGCACTTCATCCTAGAACACCTCGACAGTGCAGGGACCTACGCGAGGATCCTGTTCATGGACTTCAGCTCAGCGTTCAAACACCCTGAACATCCCTGAACTCCTTTCATCCAAGCTTCTCCAGCTCAGCGTCTCACCTGCCATCTGCCAATGGATTTACAGCTTTCTGACGGGCAGGACATAGCAAGTCAGGCTGGGGGAGGCCACCTCATCCACACGCAGCATCAGCACTGGGGCGCCCCAAGGTTGTGTCCTCTCTCCGCTGCTCTTCTCTCTCTACACGAACGACTGCACCTCAGCGCACCCGACTGTCAACCTCCTGAAGTTTGCAGATGACACCACTGTCATCGGTCTCATCAAGGACGGTGACGAGTCTGCATATCGACAGGAAGCGGAGCGGCTGGAGCTGTGGTGTGGCCGACACAACCTGGAGCTGAACACGCTCAAGACTGTAGAGATGATCGTGGACTTCAGGAGGCATCCTTTGCCACAGCTGCCCCTCACGTTGTCCAGCTGCCTTGTGTCAACCGTCGAGACCTTCAAGTTCCTGGGAATTACAATCTCTCAGGACCTGAAGTGGGCGAACAACATCAACTCCGTCCTCAAAAAGGCCCAGCAGAGGATGTACTTCCTGCGGCTTCTGAGAAAGCACGGCCTGCCAAAGGAGCTGCTGAGGCAGTTCTACACAGCGGTCATCGAATCAGTCCTGTGTTCTTCCATCATAGTCTGGTTTTGTGCTGCTACAAAAAAGGACAAACTCCGACTGCAACGGACAATCAAAACTGCTGAAAGGATTGTCGGTACCCCCCTACCCACCAGAACTAAGACAAGAGCGTGCAAAATCCTCTCGGACCCTCCGCATCCTGGTCACCAGCTCTTCCAGCTCCTTCCCTCAGGTAGGCCCTACCGATCAATGCAAACTAGAACTAGCAGAAATTCCAACAGCTTCTTCCCTCTTGTAATCAACTTCTTAAACACCTATCCTACAATTCCATTACAACATGCTGGCAATTTCTTGACTTGAGTTCGTTGTCAATTTTCTGTGGGGCCAATTATACGTTACCCGTGCACTCACTGTAGTTGTCTCGCCACGCTGCACTATTTGCATATCTGTTGTTGACCAATACTGGCCACTCATGCCAGAGTAGCATCTGCTCCATTTGCACACTGATTGAGGAGTATCTGTAACATTTGCACAACCATCATTGTCCCAGATGATCGCACTACTCGTCACTTTAAACTGCATACACTCCTTGAAGTCTCGGCGCCCTTTGCACAATGGTCATTGCACCGGACTATTGCAATATTAGTCATTCGAACTGCTCTAAGTGCTAGAGGACTCTGCATCTTTTTGCACAATTGTCAAAAAAAAAAAAAAAAGTACCGGCATTACCAGATAACTAGCAACCCTTTACTGCTCAGTGACTGTTTTTTTTTGTCAATGTCTTTATGTCTCAAAAGTGTTCTCTGTCAATTGACTGTCTCTTGTCGTACTAGAGCGGCTCCAACTACTGGAGACAAATTCCTTGTGTGTGTTTTGGACATACTTGGCAAATAAAGATGATTCTGATTCTGATTCTGAGATGCACAATTGGGTTTAAGTCAGGGCTCTGGCTGTGCCATTCAAGAACAGTCACGGAGTTGTTCTGAATCAGAATCAGAATCAGAATCAGAATCAGAATCATCTTTATTTGCCAAGTATGTCCAAAGCACACAAGCAATTTGTCTCCGGTAGTTGGAGCTGCTCTAGTACAACAGACAGTCAATTTACAGAACACTTTGGAGACAAAGACATTGACAAAAAAACAATTGTGCAAAAAGATGCAGAGTCCTCTAGCACTTAGAGCAGTTCGAATGACTAATATTGCAATAGTCCGGTGCGATGACCATTGTGCAAAGGGCGCTGAGACTTCAAGGAGTGTATGCGGTTTAAAGTGACGAGTAGTGCGATCATCTGGGACAATGATGGTTGTGCAAATGTTACAAATACTCCTCAATCAGTGTGCAAATGGAGCAGATGCTACTCTGGCATGAGTGGCCAGTATATGCAAATAGTGCAGCATGGCGAGACAACTACAGTGAGTACACGAGTAATACATAATTGGCCCCACAGAAATGTGACAACGAACTCAAGTCAAAAACTTTCCAGCTTGTTGTAATGGAATTATAGGTTAGGTGTTTAAGAAGTTGATCGCAAGAGGGAAGAAGCTGTTGGAATGTCTACTAGTTCTAGTTTGCGTTGATCGGTAGCGCCTACCTGAGGGAAGGAGCTGGAAGAGCTGGTGACCGGGGTGCAGACGGTCCGAGAGGATTTTGCACGCCCTTGTCTTAGTAGAGAGCGCGTTACCGAGGCGACCACACTGGTAGGCGCCATCTTGGTTATTACTGAAGCCACTACTTCAGTATTTTAGCTGTTTGCTTAGGGTCATTGTCTTTTTCTAAAGGTGAACCTTAGGCCCAGCCTGAGGTTCTGAGCACTCTGGAGAAGGTTTTATCCAGGATATCCCTGTACTTGGCCGCATTAATCTTTTCTTTGATTGCAACCAGTCTCCCTATCCTTGAAGCTGAAAAACACACCCACAGCATGATGATCCCACCACCATGCTTCACTGTTGGGACTGTATTGGACAGGTGATGAGCAGTGCCTGGTTTTCTCCACACATACCGCTTAGAATTAAGGCCAAAAAGTTCTATCTTGGTCTCAACAGACCAGAGAATCTTATTTCTCAACGTCTTGGAGTCCTTCAGGTGTTCTTTAGCAAACTCCATGCAAGATTTCATGTGTCTTGCACTGAGGAGAAGCTTCCGTCGCGCCACTCTGCCATAAAGCCCCAACTGGTGGAGGGCTGCAGTGATGGTTGACTTTCTAGAACTTTCTCCCATCTCCAGACTGCATCTCTGGAGCTCAGCCACAGTGATCTTTGGGTTCTTCTTTACCTCTCTCACCGAGGCTCTTCTCCCCCAATTGCTCAGTTTGGCCGGACGGCCAGCTCTACGAAGGATTCTGATCGTCCCAAACGTCTTCCATTACAGGATTATGGAGGCCACTGTGCTCTTAGGAACCTTAAGTACAGCAGAATTATTTTTGTAACGTTGGCCAGATCTGTGCCTTGCCACAATTCTGTCTCTAAGCTCTTCAGGCAGTTCCTTTGACCTCATGATTCTCATTTGCTCTGACGTGCACTGTGAGCTGTAAGGTTTTATATAGACAGGGGTGTGGCTTTCCTAATCAAGTGATCAGAAGAAATGGACAGCACCCGAGTTAAACACACCCACAGCATGATGCTGCCACCATGTAGAACCATTTTAAGGATGATCAGAAGAACTGGACAGCACCCAGTTAAATATATGAGTGTCACAGCAAAGGGTCTGAATACTTATGGCTGTGTGATATTTTTTATATATATATATATATGTGTGTGTGTGTGTGTGTGTGTGTGTTTTCATTGAAGACTCCAAATTGTCCTTAAATGTGAATAGTTGTTTATCTATATTTTAGGCCCTTCAATTGGCTTGGTACCAGTCCAGGATGTACCACACCTCTCACCTGAAGTCAGCTGGGAGAAGCTCCAGTTCACCTGCAACCCTAATGAGGATAAGTAGTATAGAAAATGGATAGATGTACAGTATGTGGGATGGGCCACAATTGTATGTGGTGAAATGCAGCTCCACACTACTGTCACAACAGACAATGTGATGGATTACAGGTCTCTTTATTGCAGTACTCTCCTGCAACACAGTCGCACAGAGAAATGGTGAATGGTGGAATGATGAAAGTCAGCTTCAGTCTCAAGATATTCATAACACTGCATTCCTCAAATTTCTGTGTGTTTAAATATAAACAAATCAGTCAATCAAATAAATTCCATGTTCCATCCATCCATCCATTTTCTGAGCCGCTTCTCCTCACTGGCGTCGCGGGCATGCTGGAGCCTATCCCAGCTGTCATCGGGCAGGAGGCGGGGTACACCCTGAACTGGTTGCCAGCCAATCGCAGGGCACATACAAACAGACAACCATTCGCACTCACATGCATACCTACGGGCAATTTAGAGTCTCCACTTTATGCATGTTTTTGGGATGTGGGAGGAAACCGGAGTGCCCGGAGAAAACCCACACGGGCACAACATGCAAACTCCACACAGGCGGGTCCGGGGATTGAACCCGGGTCCTCAGAACTGTGAGGCTAACGCTCTAACCAGTCGGCCACCGTGCTGCCAAATTCCATGTTACAAAACAAAATTATTTGCACCTTGGTGTGATCAGATAGTGTATGTTGTTAAGGTAAGGTATTCTTTTACATTCACGTTCTGACATGAATACAATCCACTATATGCAGAACGTCAGGTGACCAACGTGGAACACGGGATAGCTGACTTCCTGTTTATACTATGCTGATGATCATATCTAGGATTGATTACATGATTGTTTGAAGCCCAACAATTTATTCTGCATTTCCTTTCGGCATGTCCCGTTAGGGGTTGCCACACCGCATCATCCTTTTCCATGTAAGCCTATCTCCTGCGTCCTCCTCTCTAACACCAACTCCCCTCAAGTCTTCCCACATTACATCTAAAAACCTTCTCTTTGGTCTTCCTCTAGCTCTCTTGCCTGGCAGCTCCATCCTCATCACTCTTCTACCAATATACTCAGCATTTCTCCTCTGGACTTGTCCAAACCATCGCAATCTGCTCTCTCTTTGTCTCTTACTTCGGCTCATCTTCATTCCTGTCCTTTCCAGTGCATGCCTCCACCTTTCTAACTGTTCCTCCACCTGCGCTCTGCTTTCACTGCAGATCACGTCATCTGCAAACATCATGGTCCACGGGGCTTCCAGTCTAACCTCATCAGTGAGCCTATCCATCACCATTGCAAACAGGAAGGGGCTCAGGGCTGATCCTTGATGCAGTCCCACCTCCACCTTAAACTCTTCTGTCACACCTAGAGCACCAATGTTCTGCTAGCCTTATGCGTATCCTGTACTATTCTAACATACTTCATTGCTACTCCAGACTTCTGCATGCAGTGCCACAGTTCCTATCTGGGTACTCTATCATATAGGCTTTTCTATAGATCTCCAAAGACACAATGTAGCTCCTTCTGACCTCCTCTGTACTTCTCCATCAACACCCTCAAGGCAAATAATGCATCTGTGGTACTCTTCCTAGGCATGGAATCCTACTGTTGCTCACAAATAATTACTTCTGTCCTGAGTTTAGCCTCCAATACACTTTCCCATAACTTCATTGTGTGGCTCATCAACTTTATTCCTCTGTTATTCCCACAGCTCTGCACATCACCCTTGTTCTTAAAAAATGGGCACCAGCACACTTTTCCTCCATTCCTCAGACATCTTCTCACCCGCTAGAATTCTCTTGAACAACCTGGTCAAAAACCTCACAGCCACCTATCCTAGATGCTCCCATACCTCCAAAGGTATGTCGTCAAGACTTTCCATTTTTTATCCTCTTTAGTGCCTTTCTAACTAAGGAGTAAGGCCAAATTACCAGTGAACATGTCACCTTTAGAACAAACAATTAAAGTCAAGGATTTGGAACTTTAAGAGAAAACTGTCAAATGTCTGGAAATGTGGTTGACTGGTAGATTTAGATGTGAACATGGACAGGAGCTTTCTGACAAAACTATGTGTCGGGCAAGTTACTGATAACTGTGTATCGCCTATGGTCTAATCTGTCCAAGTTGGCCTGGGGGATGATGTCAGGTTGTGGTCGCGGGCTGGGTTCCACAGTGGCGTCCATAAATCAATCACCTTTTGACAAAGCTTTAGAAGAGTGCAATCTGGAAGAAGACCAACAACACAACCGTCTCCTGCGACCCACGGCATCGCCCTTCACACACAGGACTTCTGCCCCCACCTTCTCACACAGCCTGCTGCAGTGTCACAACAAGAGCAGCCGCCTCCCTCCTACACCGCCAGGTCTTGCGGGATGGACACCATGACGGCCTCATGGACAGTAAGCACCGCTGATCCAGATTTGAGGAAGTTGAGGCTGGATACAGGACAAGGGAGGGGAACGTGAAGGGTGTAGAAGATGCTTCCATTGTGGAAGGAAGGGACATTGGATGGAAACTGGATCAGAGACTGTCTGAAGGAGATTAAAAAAAAAACTCATGGTGGTGATTGATGGTGGGGGACCCAGGTCGTCCGACCTCTGGCTGACATCCGGCAGCCCCAAAGACAGAGTGGCGCTTAACTGGCGATATACAGACACATGCATTCAACATGGCTGTTTCATTTTGTTATTTTTTGAATTGAAGACACGCTTGGCACTGATAACATTGCTTCGCTTAGGCTAGTTATTTAACTTACAGTCACCACCAGACATTCATATACACACTTATGGAGTTAATGTATGCAAGTATGAAGTATAATTGATAGAGCTAAAAAGATTCGAAAGATGTCCTCCCATCACAACAACCATGATTAATGCAGATAAGAATATTGAACTCCCTGAAATGTAGAATCATTACATGTAATCGTCTGAGGATCTATTCCTTGCGAAGATATTTGCTCTGGGACCTACGTTGTAGCAATTTGGAACCGCTTGAACAAATGTACAGTGGGCTGGGGATGGTGTAACTTGGCCTGGTACCTAAGGGAAGGTGATCGAAGAATCACCTGAAATGTAGTACAGTTATTTGTAATGTTTCAAGTTTTTGAGAAACTATTTACTAGTGGACATTTGGTCTTGGAAAAATAATTATAATGCATTAATTGATGATTGGACATTTTAAATAAACCAAGGTTTTTGGGGGGTATCAGATAAATCCAAATTCTGGTCAAACTCATGGTTAATTCCATTGATATAAATATATGATTAACACAAATGTGAAAAGCAAAATGTTAACTACTTACTGTGAGGGGTGAGAATATCAGTTTTGTGAAAATGCACAATTCGCAACACAGTTCAAAACCACGATTTGTTTGTACTCACAGTTAACAGTTTTGTTTGAAACAATGTTTCTTTCAACTGCTGTCAAATGATCAAAGCAAATTTATAGAGCACCTTTATACATTAAAAATGTAACACCGAGTGCTTTACAGAAATAAAAATGACGAAAAAGCTTCCAAGGTATTTGAGACTGAAGACAAGACTATCTGACTGACAAGACTTGTGTTCAATTTATGGACGAAAATGACTTGGTGTGAGTGACTGTGCGGTCTGTTGATTACTGGTGTGTTGGTGCGTGTATCTATAAGGTGTGCTGTGTTTGAGAGATGAATACTGGAATCTTGGCCAAGTGTTTGGTGAAAGTGTGTTGTTTGACTGATCACAGGGACATCTGTTGTTCATTGTGGATACTGTATGAATCTGTGTGTATGTTATTATTCATGTTATGTGTTGTGAGCTGTTACTGCAGGGGAAAATAAGTGGTGGATATATTTTTTTTTTTTGAGGATTGGTGATTAACGTGTGACACTGTAATATTGTCGAGTTTGTAGAGAAGAGGTTGTTTTGTATTTATGAAGTAGTGATAATGAGGCCTTAGAGCATTTCATTATGTCATTCTGAGAAGATTTTTAGATTTTTCTTTTTAGAAGACAGTTAAAATTGGCAATTTTGTTTTTCAACAGTCACGACTTTGCGCATCTGTGTGCTTTTTTAATCTTGTTTTGTCTGTGTGTTTATCTGCAGCTGTGTGTTTTTATGTGCACATTTATCTGGCGGAGCAAACTTCAGCACAATACGTGTACGTCTAACGTGTGCCCAGCAGTCCTCCTCACTCTTGACCTTTCAGATTAATCCAAGCCCTTTGTTCAGTTTGTGGATGAGCGTCATGGCAACATGACTTCCGTGTTGCTTCAGTGTCATGGCAACCTCTTTTGCCCAGTGGGGTACTTCTCTTGTCAGCTTGATTCGGTGGCACGCGGACTTCCTGTGTGCCTTTGCACGGTGGCTGCCTGTGAACAAGCTGTTCTACGTGGGGTGTTCGCCGCTAACTTTATGCGTTTCTCACTGTGTGACTTCTATCATACAGGAGCAACGCTCCTTTCACCTGTCAGCTGTGCGTTGGCTCCGCTACAACACAGTGCTGTTGTTGATGCCTTCCACCTTGTGGCTTCCTCACCATTCCCTTCTCATTACTCGGCGCAAGCTGCTGGTAGCGCTCACTGAGGCCTGCTGCCTAGCGGAAGGTAAATCTGTCACAATCAACACAGACTCTCATTATGCCTTCGGGGTGGTTCATGACTTCGGAACCCTCTGGCACCATCGCAACTTTTTAAAATCTGAGGGCAAACCTATTCTGCAGCATGACAAGGTTGCTGTCCTCCTTGATGCCATTCTACTCCCTTCTGTTATCGCTGTCTACAAATGTACCGCACACACCAACATGTCTGACCCTGTCTCTCGGGGGAATGCACGTGCAGATGCCGTGGCCAAGGCTGCATCGCTCTTACCTCCTCCATCTTTCCATCTCTCCTCACTCACCCCCTCCTTCGCATGCCCCTCTTCTTCTCACTGACCTTCACTCACTGTCTACTCCCACTGAACGCACGTTGTGGCATCAATGTGGTGCGTCTTTTGTGGATGGTGTTTGGATGGGCCCAAATGGTAAGCCACATCTCTCTCATTGTGTTTTTTGTTTTGTTTTGTTATGCATAATTGACACTTGGGATATACCTTGTGACTAAAGGGAGGAATTTGTTGTAGAATTGACACCTTGTGAAGGCAAAAAAAATACTGTCTAGTTATGGTAGATGTTTTCAAAATGGATTGAAGTCTTCCTGGCAAAACATGCATCTGCATCCACTATCCACTGCAAAAGTAGTATTTACTGAAATTATTCCCAGATGGGGAATTCCAGAAAACAATAATGATAATGGCACACACTTTGTAAATAAAGTGATTACCCAGCTTTCATATTGACTACAATTCGCCCTCAGAACACATTGTAGTTACTACCCTCAATCTGGTGGTGCAGTAGAGAAAGAAAATCGGATTTTGAAAGCCAAATTGAGTAAATGTTGTGCAGACACCAAAGTAAATTGGATTAAGTGCCTACCAAATGTGTTGATGTATATGAGAATGTATGTGCATCCCAGGCACAATTTGTCTCCCTTTGAGATCTTCTTTGCAGGGCCTCCAAATGTTGGATTGAACCCTCCAGGCTTGCCGATGGACACACATCTTTGCGAAGATAACATGACCAGGTATTGCACGTCTTTGACTAATTTGCTCCACAATTCTTCTCAGCACTGCCCAGAACAGCAGCTGGACCCCTGCACAACATCACACCTGGCGAGTTCGTGTTGATGAAGAACTTCCAGCGAAAGACGTGGAGACATCAGCGCTGGCTTGGACTCTTTCAAGTCCTCTTAGTCACTCACATGGCTGTGAAAGCAATGTGGGTTCACGCGTCACACTGCAAGATGGTTCCAGCGCCTCCTTTGGTTCCAACTCCTCCTCCTCCTTCACCTTCTGCAACGGGTGGTCAGAAAGCCCGGCCTGATAAAGCTGAATACTGACCGCGGCCGGAAAGGAGCTGCTTGCTGCATAAATTTGACATGGCTGGATAGTCTCTAATGATGATTCACTTTTAGTATACACTTTTAGCTACAATTGGTGCTGGTAACTGATTGCATATTGATAGTGTCATGAATGGAACAGAGGACAGGACCAAAAAATGCACGACTCCAAAACAAATGGACAGTTTCAAAAAGAGAGAGGTTTAATCAACGAGCAGAGGTCGGTACACAGGCAGGCAATCCAAAAAAGGCTACAGTATCCAAAAACAAGAGGCAAAAAGGCGAGGTCGATAATCGGAACAGGGTCAAGTCTTACTGTGAGTCTGTGACGTGCAAACAAGGAATGCTGGAACGCGACGACAAGGTACAACAAACTTGTGACTAGAAAGAATGAGACACGAGGTTAAATGCAAAGGGTAATTAGGGTGAACGAGGCACAGGTGGTGAAGATGCTCTCAGGAGCAGGTGTGTATGAGACAGGGGAAGACAACAACCGGAACACACACCCATGACAGATAGGTTATAAAAAAGCAGAAGATAGTTCATAAAAGCCGAGCAATGACCGATCATCCGTTGTCTGAACTGACGCGCGCGCACACACGTGCACACTTGTATAACTCGGCAGAAGAACAGAAGAAGAAAATGACTTCTCCTGGGGATTTCAAACCCCTCTCTGTGGTTTAGCATTACTTGGCATACTTATTGTGTTCAATATGTGGATTGATGCTCCCACTTTGACAGTTGACACAATTTCGTTTCTTTTGAGACGTGACAACTATGACGAGCTTCTTTGGTTGCATGCTAATTTCACCACGTACAGTATGAATGTTTGGTTTCTTTACGCCCTTCTTGTGACACTTTCTCAAAATCACTGTAAATGCTATGTTTGTTCTCTCATGCCGCATGCTGCTGCAAACCCACATGTTGGGCCTTCCCCAGATCCCAATTCATCATCACTCTTTACTCGCACCTTAACTTCCTTTATCTGTCCACAGCACCTTAACCGAACCGTCCTTGAGGTTCTTGTTTCTAGCTGGTTCACTGGACTCGGTTGGCAGGCTTGGCTATATTGTATTGCACTTGTTTTCATTTTGGGCTCTTCTGGCGCTTTGCTTCTTGTCTTGTTGCCTCGTCCCTTTGGTCAAGTCTTTGGTTTCTCAGATGATTGGCTCTGCATTTGCTCGGTATACGGTAGCGCGCCGCACGGAAGCCCAGCTTGGAGCGCTCCAACCCGGATACAGTGTAGTGAGATCACCCCCCAGTGGTGGTTAGAGACACTGCCTGTGGACATTGAAATCCCATGTTTGTAACAAACAAACCTCCAGGAATATTCTAAATGTATGCCTTGATGTCTGTATCATTAACGTGTCACACCTTAACTGACACTACGGCCACATCTGGCCTGCCAAAGATTGGTACAGAATCGCCCAAATCATATTAAAATCATGACTACATTCATTTGACCTTGTCCTGTAATGCCGAGTGGTTCCACCAGGTTGTGCTGTAATGCCTAGTGGTTCCACCAGGTAGCGGAGTAGGTACAGGGATGCATTGACTTGACTTTGGCTGTTCTGTTTTTAACGCTGCTACTGCTCTGAACCCTTCTTCAACCATGAGTGGGCCAAAGAAAAGAAACTTCGACAGTGAGTGCCAAGTGTTTAATATAGAATGGACTACTAAATACTTTTTCACTGAAGTGCTGTCAAAGTCCTGTATGTCTACTTTGCTATGAAACCATTGCAGTTTTAGAGGAATATAACATCAGCCGTCAGTTTTCTACCAAGCATGCTGATTTTGCTAACAGCCAATCAACGCAGGAACTGATGGCTACGGCTCAGTGGTTAAAATCAAGCTTGCAGGCACAGCAAAACACCGTTATCTGACAAGCTACCATCCAAGATTCAGTCTCACAAGACCCTGAAACAGCGCCACGGGAGCTGCAGATGGAACTGATTGAGCTCCAATGTGATACTGTCTTAAAAGAGATGTTCAACTCTCAAACTGGGTGAGTTTGATGCTTCATTAAGAGCAGACACATTTCCAAAAATCTGGAAGATAGCATAGAAGATGCTGGTGGTGTTTGGCACTACATATGTGTGTGAACAGACTTTTTAAAAAGAAGAATCACCTTTTATTGTCATGAACATGCATGCACACGAAATTTCTTCTCTGCTTTTAACCCATCACAGTGAACACATATGTTAGTGGAACACAGTGGAGCAGGGGGCAGCAGTGCTGAAGCGCCCGGGGAGCATTTCGGGGTATCAGTGTCTTGCTCAAGGACACCACAGCCGTGAGTCCGGGGGATGTTGGTGGATGGTCCATTCAGGGTCTCGAACCTAGGTCCCCCACAGTTGCAGGCGATGATCTTAACCATTGGTCCACGGCTGCCCTTTTAGTGTGATGAAGACCAACAAAACATCCTACAGATCCCAGCTGAGTGATGAACACCTTAGATGTGTTCTGAGAATTGCCACAACAAAACTAACACCAGACTTTGATGCACTGGCAAAAACTAAAAAGGCGATCACCAAAACAACACTGTTCCCATTAAAAGTCAAAGTATTAACACTATAATGCCTTTTTTTTTGTTTGTTTATTTTTGATATGTAAGCATCTGGTCTGGCTTGCCCCGCCTGCCAAATTTAAAAGTCAATGTGGCCCCTGACCCAAAAAGTTTTCCCACCTCTGTTTTACAGGTTCAGACTTTGAGGACTGTCATCTTGATTTGAAGCCAAACAGAACGGAATTATGTTGTATAGAACAATTAGTTGATTGGCCAAGACTAAAGTTTTAACAAGCATTCTATATGCTCAATCTATGAGTAAGAGTACAAAGTTGTGAGTGTTTTAGATTAATATGTGATTTTTAAACCCACTTCCTATTGGGGCAAATTAGAGACTAAATTCGATTTGATGGGCATGGTCTTCTCCACTTCCCCTATTTTTCTTTACGTATGCCTATTTTTTTTCTATTACCATTATTGTTATTTTCTTTTTGTGGTAGATTCCCTCTGTACATTACCCTGTAGTTTGGCCTTTTAGATTTAAATAAATTCTAAAAAAAAAAACATTTATCAATTTTATTTTTTATTTATCAATGCCTTTCATTGCCGATCACAAAAAACGATCACCAACAGCTTGTACTTAGTAGCCTGCAGAGAATGTGTGCAGTGTAACTCAGGGCGAGGCAATTAAAATTTGAGTGTGCTTTTTTTTTTTTTTTTTTTTTTTTTTTAATACCTGTCCTGTTCAGCTGCATGGCCTTGCAGAATTGTGGATCAGTTTTTCTGTGCGACAGGGGAGTTTGAAATACTCCCTCTGCTTATTTTTAAATGTTTTAATTTATATATTCTGATGTTTATTGAAAATGCAGCCAGACAGAAAGGAGTTTTAGGGGACAGACAGAGGGACAGAGTGGACAAGGGGGCTAGGGGTGAAAACCACAGCAGAACAACAGTGAGACTGTCTTGATATTTGAACACAAGTAACATTACAAAAGTTAGGAGATGCAATAACAAACCAAGAGAACAAGATAAGAGAGGAAAGGGCAGGACAGGATATGGGAAAATGAGAGGCAGTTCTACTGTAGAGTGGTGCGGTGGGAATCTTTTTTAGTGTCTAAACACCTGTAAGAACTTGTGAGTTGATATGTTAGTCTAACCTGTGCTGTTATTCGTGATCCCAGCACAAGTAATTTAAGTCTATAGTGTTTCTATCGAACCTATTAGTGAATGAACACCATATCACATGCAGGTTAGTCAACTGGTGCACAGAGTTGCTGAGCTGCCACATCGAGGTGCAGTGCATTAAAATTGGAGAAACTGGTGGGGGTGAGGCGAGACGGTGACAGGGCAATAATGGCCCGCCACTGTCACCCCCACCCAGGACGACCAACTCCCCTAAGAATATGCGAATGTATGAAATGCATTAAAAATCTGCGGGAGAGAAGCATGGCAGGCCAAAGAGCAGGCCGGAGTGCTGGGACATCTGGCCAAGTGTCCTTCCCAGCCTGACCCTGCCCCTCCCCCACAGAGGGGTGAATGATGCAATGATGCATTAAAACTGGATGACTGACAGAACAGTGAAATTGGAGGGGGGGGGGCGATCAGACCAGAAACCAGCCCAGATGTGTCAGCACCCAGCCCGGTGTGTGAACACAGTGTTATATATAATACAGTGAATACAGGCCCAGGACGCAGCAGCACGGCCCCCAAGCCTCCACCTGGAGACCAGGACGAGACCCCCAGAGTGGGGCCAACGGGCACCACCCTGGTACCCGGGTACGGAGAGCAGCTCCAGGATCGGCATCCTCCAGGACAGCAGCACTGACACGACCACACCAAAGAGGAGGATTTACATTACACATTAAATTACATTAATGAAAGGTGATCAACGTTTCTTAAAGTTATCCATTTGTTTATTACATTTGGCAGAGGTTTTGCCATTGGCTAATGTTGATAGCTTATTTAGTTTTCCAGTTTAATAGTATTGTTTTTTTGTTTTTTTGGGGGGATAGAATTACAAGTATTGGTTGAGCATGTTTATTTGGAAGCTCTATAACTTTTAAATCACCCAGCAGACAAAGATTGGGAGAAATCGGAATCCTACAGTTCAAAACTAAGGAGAGTTTCTGTGTAACTAGTGACCAGAAGCGCTGTATGGGTGTACAATGCCAAAGAGCATGAAAATAAGCGTTTTCAGTACAATGACTGCATATATTTAATTTTGAATGGCCATTTTATGCATAGTATATTGCATAACGTGATCTATGGAGTACTTTGAACTGGATTAGCTGTAAATTACTGGTTTTGGTCATTGAGAATGTGTTTCTACAGATTTATGCCCAGTAATCAATGTCAGTAGACACTGAGAGGTCTTTTTTTTTTTTTTTATGATTTTGTGATTGGTAGGTGTATAAAATTAGTACTTGAGATTCATTTATATACTTTTGAAATGATTTTTTTTTTTTTGTGGAAGTAGTTCTAGAATTTTCTGAATAAAAACGGGTTAGTAGTTCTGAAGTATTCGCGTGTGTTGAGAGTCATTTTAGGATTGTTGTTCTAAGTTTATAATGTTGACGGAAGTTAACCATCTCAAATTTGAAATTCTTGGAATAAGATTTCACGTGACGTGAATACATTATTTTTTAATAAGTGTAAGTTTAATAAGTAATAAGTAATAAGTTTAATAGGCGGTCAATTCCACTTTGTTCCCATGTGCTGCAGTAAAGGGTGTTTTGTTAATCTTAAAATCAGGAATGTGCCAGATTGAGGAGGAATGATATGGTGCTAACTGATATTGCATGGTTTCTAGACTTTTCCACGAAACCGATAAAGTGGCAGCAATAATGGGATTCTTAAAACAATTGTGGCATTTGAGACTTGTGCAGATAAATGGGAGGTCTGAAGGTTTGGTGCTATTGCAGTCTATCTGTTCTAGTTCCAGCCAAGATTGTTGTTCAACATTAGGATGTAACTATTTAATGAGGTACTGTATTTGGCTAGCTAAGAAATAGTGTTTGAAATTTGGTGCGTCAAGTACCCCTTCTGCTTTGCCTTTCTGAAGGGTAGCTAGGTAGGCTGATTCTATTTTTCTTATTTTTAGAGTAAAATTTAAAAAGGCAGAGTCGAGCATTTGGAACCATTTTAATGTGAATTTGAATGAGATCATTGAAAAGAAATAGTTAATTTCTGGTAACGTTTTCATTTTTTACTGTAGCTATACGCCCTAAAAGTGAGATAGGTAGGCTGTTCCAACGTTTTAAATCATGACAATTTTTTTCCAGTAGAGGTACGTGATTTAAATTATTTAACTCTGTAGGTTTTGCTAAGATATTAATGCCTCGATATTTGATATTCCCAGTCCGAATAGGAAAGTTTGGATGTTGGTCCGCAGTGTTCCATGAGTTAGTCGTTATAGGGAGTATTATTGATTTCGACCAATTGATAGCTTCTTCTTCTTCTTTTCCTTTCGGCTTGTCCCGTTAGGGGTCGCCACAGCGCGTCATCCTTTTCCAGGTAAGCCTATCTCCTGCATCCTCCTCTCGAACACCAACTGCCATCATGTCTTCCCTCACGACAACCATCAACCTTCTCTTTGGTCTTCCTCTAGCTCTCTTGCCTGGCAGCTCCATCTTCATCATCCTTCTACCAATATACTCAATATTTCTCCTCTGGACGTGTCCAAACCATCGAAGTCTGCTCTCTCTAACTTTGTCTCCAAAACATCGAACCTTGGCTGTCCCTCTGATGAGCTCATTTCTAATTTTATCCAACCTGGTCACTCCGAGAGCGAACCTCAACATCTTCATTTACGCCACCTCCAACTCTGCTTCCTGTTGTCTCTTCAGTGCCACTGTCTTTAATCCGTACATCATGGCTGGCCTCACCACTGTTTTATAAACTTTGCCTTTTATCCAAGCAGAGACTCTTCTGTCACATAACACACCTGATACCTTCCTCCACCCGTTCCAACCTACTTGGACCCGTTTCTTCAGTTCCTGACCACACTCACCATAGCTCTGGACAGTTGACCCCAAGTATTTAAAGTCCTCCACCCTTGCTATCTCTTCTCCCTGTAGCCTCATTCTTCCCCCACCAGCCCTCTCATTCATGCACATATATTCTGTTTTACTTCGGCTAATCTTCATTCCTCTTCTTTCCAGTGCATGCCTCCATCTTTCTACCTGTTCCTCCAGCTGCTCCCTGCTTTCACTGCAGATCACAATGTCATCTGCAAACATCATGGTCCACGGGGATTCCAGTCTAACCTCATCTGTCAGCCTATCCATCACCACTGCAAAAAGGAAGGGGATCAGGGCTGATCCCTGATGAAGTCCCACGTCCACCTTAAATTCGTCTGTCACACCTACAGCACACCTTACCGCTGTTCTGCTGTCCTCGTACATGTCCTGTATTATTATAACATTCCAGATCTACAAAGACACAATGTAGCGCCTTCTGACCTTCTCTGTACTTTTCCATCAACATCCTCAAGGCAAATAATAGATCTGTGGTACTCTAAGCATGAAACCATACTGTTGCTCGCAAATACTCACTTCTGTCCTGAGTCTAGCCTCCACTACTCTTTCCCACAACTTCATTGTGTGGCTCATCAACTTTATTCCTCTATAGTTCCCACAGCTCTGCACATCACCTTTGTTCTTAAAAATGGGCACCAGTACACTTTTTCTCCATTCCTCAGGCATCTTCTCACGCACTAGAATTCTATTGAACAAGCTGGTCAAAAACTCCACAGCCACCTCTCCTAGATGCTTCCATACCTCCACAGGAATGTCATCAGGACCAACTGCCTTTCCATTTTTCATCCTCTTTAATGCCTTTCTAACTTCCCCCTTACTAATAATTGCCACTTCCTGGTCCACCACACTTGCCCCTTCTACTCTCCCTTCTCTCTCATTTTCCTCATTCATCAACTCCTCGAAGTATTCTTTACATCTAGCTAGCACACTGCTGGCACCAGTCAACATATTTCCATCTCTATCCTTAATCACCCTAAACTGCTGCACATCCTTCCCATCTCTATCCCTCTGTCTGGCCAGCCTTTATAGATCCTTTTCTCCTTCTTTAGTGTCCAACCTGCCATACATGTCATCATATGCCTCTTGTTTGGCCTTTGCCACCTCTACCTTTGGCCTGTCGCATCTCAATGTATTCCTTTTGCCTCTCCTCGGTCCTCTCAGTGTCCCACTTCTTCTTAGCTAACCTTTTTCCTTTTATGATTTCCTGTACTGTGGGGTTCCACCACCAAGTCTCCTTCTCTCCTTTCCTGCCAGAAGATACACCAAGTACTCTCATGCCTGCCTCTCTCATCACCTTGGCTGCAGTGGTCCAGTCTTCTGGGAGCTCCTCCCGTCCACCGAGAGCCTGTCTCACCTCTTCCCGAAAAGCTACACAACACTCGTCCTGTCTCAGCTTCCACCACATGGTTCTCTTCTCTGCCTTTGTCTTCCTAATCTTCCTCCCCACCACCAGAGCCATTTTACACACCACCATCCTATGCTGTCTAGCCACACTCTCCCCTACCACTACCTTACAGTTGGTAACCTCCTTCAGATTATATCATCTGCACAAGATGTAATCCACCTGCGTGCTTCTACCTCCGCTCTTGTAGGTCACCCTATGTTCGTGCATCTTCTGGAAAAAAGTGTTCACTACAGCCATTTGCATCCTTGTTGCAAAGTCTACCACCATCTGTCCCTCCAAGTTCCTTTCCTGGATGCCGTACTTACCCATCACTTCTTCATCACCCCTATTACCTTCACCAACATGTCCATTACAATCTGCACCAATTACGACTCTCTCTCTGTCTGGGATGCTCAGAACTACTTCGTCTAGCTCCTTCCAGAATTTCTCTTTCACCTCTAGGTTGCATCCTACCTGTGGGGCATAGCAACTAATCACATTACACATAACACCCTCAATTTCAAATTTCAGCCTCATCACTCGATCTGATACTCTTTTAGGCTCTGTTCTTTCCTCTTCTCTTTCTGCCGAAGAACCCGCTTTTCACCTCTTCTTCTTCTTTGACTTCGACCCACAGTAGCTGAATTTCCAACGGCGCCCCGCAGGTTGACGGCGCCGGTGGCGGACATTGTTAACCCGGGCCACGACCGATCCGGTAAGGAATTCTTTGGATGAATGCTCATATTTGTTTGGCAAGGTTTTAAGCCAGATGCCCTTCCTGACGCAACCCTCTGCAGTTATCCGGGCTTGGGACCGGCCTACAGTTTTCACTGACTTGTGCCCCCCATAGGCCTGCATTCTTCTTTTCTCTGGTACATGTGTCGCAATTGATGTGATTGAACACTCGCTGCGACGCAGCGGAACAGGTGAATATTGGGTTGATTGGCTTGGCAGGATTGGATACGGGTGACAAAATTGCATGATGCTGTGATATAACAGCCAATCAGCATCGAATACATACTGCAGAGTAATGGAGGACAAATTAATTGCTGCGGTCTGTGGGCACCTGGTCCTTTTTGATTCGACCTGCTATTCTTACAGGGACCGTGATAAAAAAGAGGAGACCTGGAAAGTGGTCAGTGAGGAGGTTGGTGTACCTGGCATGTATTTTTATATTACTTGATGACAGTATTCTCTTGTTATTTCCAATGAACCAAGTTTGGCATTGCACAATGCACAACCACAGATCCCAATTCACTGATTGACCAGTGGGTCTTTCACTCATCACATTTAGAAGGCAAAATGACATCTAACAAAAATGACATTTGTGCTCAAGGGCTGCATTGGTGAATATTTGAAATGGACACATGGGGCAGGTCATTTGTTCATGAAAACAATTGCATTCGATGAATACAATAATTTAGTTCACAATCATTCTTTCATTACAAGAAATCAACCAATGTAATAAGATGAATGCAAAGTGGACAAAATGGAATGTGAAATATTTTATTCTACAAATATATTATTCATTCCCCTTTATCGATTTACAATATAAGTAATTATTGAAGTTGACAAAACATTGTTTAATGTACCTGTATTTCGATTTATTAATATTCAACCAAACAATCAATGGGAAATGAAGGCAAAAGAAATCAAATTGAAAGTCCATCAACCTATTATGGAAATTTGACTAATTTACGTCAATGTTCATGGCTCAGGATAATGCCAATGCCTGGCGGGCCAGATTAAATGATGGCAAGGGTCCCCTATATAGTGAGTGACAGTGATATTTGCTTTTATTGTGCCATTCATGATACTGTGCTGTTTGACATACTTGGCAATAAAAAGCATTCTGATTTTGATATTTGCTGTCAGGTACTGCCCTGCAGTACCGTTTTTGGAGCCTGGATGGTGCTTTGCGCCCTCTCGTCCCCTCTCTCTCCCCTCCCCTCTCTTTCAGCACCTTCCTCAAGCCACACCTGTCTATAATCAGCCCTCATCACCACCTACATATAAACCTGCCTTATTCCAGCGGTACCACGGCCCACTTACCTCACGTAAGCCACACTGTTCCTTGTTTCCCTTTTTGACTCCTGTGTCTCTCCTCGTTCCCAGTATTCCCCCCTGTTCCCGATCCACGTCATTCCTACCGGCAAGCCAGCTGCCTGTCATCTCCACTGCCTGCCACCTGTCCACGCCACTGCCTGCCAACGCACCCAGGACCACCTCCATTGCCTTCCTAAATAAACTGTTCATCACAATCTATCTGCCTCCGCCTGCTCTTGGGTCCAGCTCCTCTCCATAAGTGACAGAATACTTTGGCCATTATGGACCCAGCAACCCCGGAGGCGGTTAAGAACGCACTCACCATCCAAGGGCCCACATAGGAAGACAAGAAAAGACTCTCCAAGAAATCATGGAATCCCTACACTGCCTCACGCAACAAGTATTCCTCCTTTCCTCAAAGATGCAATCCAAACTTCCTCCTTTAAGTACTCCTTCCGAGCCCGCACTTCGAGCCACCCCAATTCCCGTACAAAAGAACCTCATGTCCCTCCGCCGGAGCCCTACTCCGGGGACCTAGGTGCATGTAGCCAGGTCCTACTTAATTGCTCACTCATTTTCAATTTCCCCCCGTACAGTTATCCACTGAACGATTCAAAGTAGCATATGTCACCAACCTCCTCCGCGGCAAAGCAGCAAAATGGTCCACTTCCTTATGGCACAACTCCTCCCCGGTACTCCATTCATTCGATTCTTCTCCGCTGAACTACGTAAAGTATTCGATCACCCCTTTCAGGGCAAAGAAGCCACCCATCAGGGGTCCGCTTGCGCAAAAACCCTCCCACTCCGAGCACCACGCCGTCAGCTTCTCATCCGCCTCTTGCACTGTCTACTGCACTTTCGTCACTCCCCGTTGCACCCGATGAGCCTATGCAAATTAGTAAAGCACCTTTAGATCCACAGGAACGTCAGTGTCAAGTCATCCAGCGGTTGTGCATCTACTGTGGTCAATCTGGTAATTTCATTTCCTCTTTCATGTGTATGTGTTCACTGTGATGGGTTAAATGCAAAGAACAAATTTCGTGTGCATGCATGCATGTTCATGACTTCTTCTTCTTCTTCTTCTTGCCCCCTCCGACCAAAAGACCAGGCTCACCACGATTCGAGAGCGTCATGGTGAGCCAAACCTCCATTCCCACTAGCTCTCCCTCCCGTATGACCGTTCCTGCTTGCTTCATAGTTTCTGCTCATAACACCCCCAATTTTGTTCATGAAGATATAATTCAGCAGCTCCCAATTTCTCTCCAAACACTTCTGCCCCGAAAAAAAGTCTCAGCTCTGGATGGCCGAGTCATTTCCCCTGTTACCCACCAAATAGTGCCAATCACGCTTCTCATTTCCAGTAATCACCGCGAGAACATTTCCCTCTTTGTCATTCCTTCCCCTGAGACCCCCTTAGTTCTTGGTATTCCCTGGCTCCAACTTCACAACCCCGCCATAGACTGGACTCATTTATCCATCCACTGGATGGAGTCCTCATTGCCATTCCCACTGTCTGCTCTCTGCCATTCCACCCTCAGAAGACCCACCACCCTCTCACAAATTCCCGAAGAGTATCATGACCTCTACCCAGTGTTCAGCAAGGACTTGGCAATCTCTCTACCCCCCCACCGCCCGTACAACTGTTCCATTGCCCTCTTGCTGGGGGCTCCACTTCTCACCACTTCCCACCAGCCGACAACTCTCCGATCCGGAGAAAAAAGCAATGGAGGATTACATCAGGGACTCACTGGCTGCTGGACTCATATGCCCCTCCTCGTCTCCGGTCGGGGCCGGGTTCTTCTTCTGGGAAAAATGCATCCACCCATGCATAGACTACCGTGGAGTCAACGACATAACCACCGTCTGTTTGTCAAACCAGAAAAATTTGATTTCCACCTCTCCTCAGTACATTTCCTCAGCTACATCATTGCAAAAGGACAATTACAACCGGACCCCACCAAGATCCAAGCCATCACTGAGTGGCCCATCCCAATGTGTCCATTATGTGCCCCTCCCCAAACTCCCGTCTGCCATGGAAACTGCTAACCTCCTTGTCTTGCACTCCTTGTCTTAAACTCCATGGTATACCCATCGACATTGTCTCCGATCGAGGTCCCCAGTTTTCTTCTCAGGTCTGGAAGTAATTCTGCAAGGCGGTGGACGCAGCAGCCAGTTTATCCTCAGGTTATCAGCCGCAGACCAACGGCCAGACAGAGCAGGCCAACCAATCCCTGGAATCGGCTCTCCGTTGTCTGGCCGCACGCAACCCCTCCTCATGGAGTACATTCCTCCTGTGGATCGAATACGCTCAATACCATACGATATGTTATCGTATGGTATTGGGCTGGACCCAAAAATTCATGCTGAACTGAAAGGCGAAGCTCTCGATTTACTGGTTGATCTGCATTCTTACCTTCACTTATGGTCACTAGCTGTGGATCGTGACCGAAAGAACAAGACTGCGAATACAAACGGCCAGTAAACATCCATCCATCCATTTTCTGAGCCGCTTATCCACACAAGGGTCGCGGGCGTGCTGGAGCCTATCCCAGCTATCATCAGGCAGGAGGCGGGGTACACCCTGAACTGGTTGCCAGCCAATCGCAGGGCACAAACAAACAAAACAACCATTTGCACTCACATTAACACCTACGGGCAATTTAGAGTTGTCAATTAACCTACCATGCATGTTTTTGGGATGTGGGAGGAAACTGGAGTGCCCGGAGAAAACTCACACAGGCACGGGGAGAACATGCAAACTCCACACAGGCGGGGCTGGGGATTGAACCCCGGTCCTCAGAACTGTGAGGCAGACGCTTTAACCAGTCAACCACCATGCCGTCGCCAGTAAACATGCTCACCACTATTGTACTGTGCTGCCAGGGCTTATCTGTGTCTCAAACCAGTCCATGAAGCTTATGGGGATGTTTTAAGAGTGGCTGCAAGGAGGTAGAGGATTGCCTTAAGTCAGGATGCCCCTCTACGACAAAGGTGGCTGAGAATATTGTAAACCACCTGGTGTGGAGTAATCACAGATTGACTATGCAGTTTGAGGCGCTTGGTTGGGCCCTTCTCCAACTTGACCAGGTATTTAAATTTGATTCTTTTGCACCTCGAGTTGCATGACAAGCACAGTGGGTGTGACAAAGTGTAATAACAGTGTGGTATACAAATGGCTGAAAAAGAAGCAGAGTGAAATAAGTGAACAAAATTAGAGAAGAATAGTGTCAAGAGGTTGTGCAACTGTCATGAACGGAACAGAGGATAGGACCCAAAAATGCACGACTCCAAAACAAATGGACACTTTCAAAAAAAGAGAGGTTTAATAGACGGGCATAGGTCGGTACACAGGCAGGCAATCCAAGAAAGGCAACAGTATCCAAAAACATGAGGCAAAGAGGCGAGATCGATAATCGGAACAGGGTCAAGTCTTACTGTGAGTCTGTGACGTGGAAACAAGGAATGCTGGAACGCGACGACAAGGTACAACGAACTGGTAACAAGAGGGAATGAGACACGAGGTTAAATACAATAGGTAATTAGGGTGAACGAGGCACAGGTGGTGAAGATGCTCACAGGAGCAGGTGTGTGTGAAACAGGGAGGGGAAGACAAAACCCGGAACACACACACACACACACACACACACACACACACATGACAGCAACACTGTAACAATAAGCAGTTAGCCATTGAAGTAATGAGCGTGGCTGCCACAGTCTTGTTTCTTTATGGTCACGCCTTGTACGTATTGAACAAAAATGAATATGCAAGATACTGTATTATATTTTTTTCCTGATTGTCAAGCATGGGTATCAATGGAATTCCATTAAATACAGAATGTTTTCTTGGATATTCAATCTCCTGTATAATATCATTTCTTCACTCACCTTCCGCTCATTTTTAATATCACAAACTAATGCTCAGCCAACAGCTGCAGTGCTGGTTGATGGTCCTTTCAGTCTACTGTAGCTTTATTTATAAAAAGAGCGGAAGTTCTGAGTATTTTCAGCAAGCAATTACAGGATTCAATGTCATTATGCCAGTAACAAACAATTACATCCATCCATCCATTTTCTGAGCCGCTTCTCCTCACAAGGGTCGCGGGCGTGCTGGAGCCTATCCCAGCTGTCATCGGGCAGGAGGCGGGGTACACCCTGAACTGGTTGCCAGCCAATCGCAGGGCACACAGAAACAAACAACCATTTGCACTCACATTCACACCTACGGGCAATTTAGAGTCTCCAATTAATGCATGTTTTTGAGATGTGGGAGGAAAC
Source organism: Phycodurus eques (assembly GCF_024500275.1). Taxonomy (NCBI): domain Eukaryota; kingdom Metazoa; phylum Chordata; class Actinopteri; order Syngnathiformes; family Syngnathidae; genus Phycodurus; species Phycodurus eques. The sequence continues at coordinate 6,616,912 of NC_084526.1, read as the reverse complement.
CGGAGTGCCCGGAGAAAACCCACGCAGGCACGGGGAGAACATGCAAACTCCACACAGGCGAGGCCGGGGATTGAACCCGGGTCCTCAGAACTGTGAGGCTGATGTTCTAACCAGTCGTCCACCGTGCCGCCCAAACAATTACAAATATGTATTAATATTTTTTAAAGGTTAATCATTTTGATGTAATCCGTCCATTTCAATCTTGATATGCATCCCTAACCATTATTTTTCACACCCAAACACATGATTTCAAACAAGCTCAAAATAAAATTTTAGTTGTAAACAATATAGAAGGGTTTTACTCCATATACACCTGTACGTGTTTAACTTTCAAATGTTGGTAAACGTTGATATTTAACGCTTGACATTTTGACTTTGTACATGACAACTGTGCTGATCGTGCCAACAATTGCCAGAAGACATCCAGCGATGAATATGAGGTTCAGATTCAAATTCGTCACTACAGAGAAAAAGAGACACTATTTTAGACAGACAACCAATGCAGGTGTGCTGTTGGAAAAATAAGGTCATATTTCATAGCATCATACCTGTGCTTTCATTACTCTCTGCTGATTTCTTAAGGCGCAGTGGTCCTTGAGAAACAAAGTGGCTGGCAGTCTGGATGACAGCTTCTCTCTTTACGTGATGGTGGTCACTGTCTGTCCATTTAGTGTTGATGCATCCCTGTGAGCACCTGGTGTAAGCGTTCCCTGCCTCACACATCAAGACTGAACAGCTGATGTACACCTGAATAAATTAACAAATGAGTTGCGGTTAAACAATTGACAGGAGTTATTGACCCCCTGCCTGCAACTGCACTAAATATTTTCCAAAATATCTCAGTGACAGGCTAACCTGTCGGTTATCATCAAGTGAAGCAGACACTCTTTTTGTGTGTGTGTGTATATATATATATATATATATATATATATATATATATAATATTCTTTGGATTGTGTCATTTTGTTGCCACTTTTTTAGATCTTTTGTCCGACTTGATTTTGTCCGGACAGATTCTGTTTAAGTGATTTCTTGATTGAACAGGTCTGGAGGTAATCAGGCTTGGGTGTAATCAATGAAAATTAACGAAAAATTGTGATTAGCCACAAATCATGATTTTAACAAGCGGTGTAATTACTTTTTCACACAGCGCCAGGTAATGTTGAATAGTCTTTTTTTTCCCTGAATAAATGAAATCACCATTTAAAAACATCGTTTTAAGTTTACTTGGGTAATATTTGTCTGATATTTACATTTGTTTGACGGTCTTACACATTAAAGTGGGGAAACTATGCAAAAATGTAACAATTTGAGAAGGGGCTCATTACTTTATGGGACTGTATGTATATATATTTAAAAAAAATCATGACATATTTCACTCTTTCACCAAACTTAAGCCTTTGACACCATTCTAATTTATTGAGCTGTACCTGTAATTAAACAATGCCAGGAATATATATAATGCTGTCACGGCTGATGGTCTAGTTATGGGATAACTTTTATTTCCTGGGAGCTATTTATTTATAAAATATACTCTGTTGCTAAGAATGCACCACAGAAGATAGTGATTTTTTTTATGACATGTTGGTAATTTCAGTAAAAAAATGTTTGAAAAGGCAAGAAACCCCTCGTTTTTGTATTGAAAAAAATATCAAACCATCTACTTGTTGTGCTGCTGCTAATTTTTCTATACTTTGTACTTTTTCTTAACCAACTGGAAACTTAATTGGCAATATATTGCCTGGTAAAGGCATTATTGTGTGTAATCTGTTGATCTGTGCCAAATATTTGTTTGTTCAAATGCAAATTTTGTGAACAGAACCTGAGTGTGTTTTATTTATCTAATATATTTTAGTTATTGTTCTACTGCACATTACAGTGCCAATGTTCAATATATTATTCGAGTTAATTGTTCTTTAAAAATATGTACTTGAATTATAAAGCTCTAATACAGTGATTTCCAACCTTTATGGAGCCAAGGTACATATTTTACAATTGCAAAATCTCACGCCACACCAATAAACAAAAATTTCATGAAAAGTGGATACATTAATTACTGTATGTACATCCTGCCATCAAATAGAAGAACATTTATTTGTTCTGTCTGTCACTATGCCTCACTGGCTTAAATAGATGAATAAAGATACATTATTTCTTGGAAGTAAATAATTTTTGGAGCAATTAAATAAAATTTTATCATTTCCCACAGCACACCTGAAGAGTGCTCACACCAAACTAATGTGCCCCAGCACACGGGTTGAGAATCATATAATATCGCTATATCAGTGGCATAAAAAACATCGATACTATCATTTCTTGTGATCATTTTTGGGGAAATATATCGTCCTAAAAAGTACAAATTAAAAAGCTAAACACATAATACATTGAGAGAGAGCAATGGACAACAAAATAATATTGTTCAAACAGTATAAGAAATAGCATCACAAATGTAATACAAATCTACAAAATGGCGGGACTGAAGCAAGAACCATAATATAGCATAGGATTACTGTATCTGTATTCCGTGATGATAAATTACATCACTCTCTCTCTCTCTCTCTCTCTCTCTCTCTCTCTCTCTCTCTCTCTCTCTCTCTCTCTCTATATATATATATATATATATATATATATATATATATATATGTTTAAAAGGAAGTTGTGAATATGTCGCTGGAAAGACCAAATGTTTTCCCCCCTGCATCAGAGTAATTCTAATTCTATTAGTGGTGGTGTAGCAAGAAAAAAGGATAGAAACTGTAGATACTCACATGATCATGCAATCCAATGAACTGGAAGGCCTCAATGCTGAACCTGAATTCATGTTCAGGAGCAGAGGAGTAGATCTGAACTGTTGGATCCACTGCACATCTAATCAGAGCATATAAAAGGACATGTATTGTCTCTCAACCGGCATGCACTACAATGCTGATTTATTTGTAGTTGAACATTGGAAATTCTAGCTAATTAAAAGTGATTTTGGAATGAGCATTTGGGGATAGATGAGTCATATGTCACCTTGTTATCATTTACATTTTGTGAGTTAATATATTGTAGTTATAAAGGTATAAAGGTGGTTTAAGGTATATCGAGTTGGTTGTAGCTACACTCTTCTCCATCTTTGATCCTGCCTAGTGTGTGCAATGCTTCATTTTTTAAATAGACCAGTGGCCAGCATTCGGAGAGATTTTTGACTGCCATAAGTCAAATGTCACCTTGACTTGCTCTTTTATGTCCATCCATCCATCCATTTTCTGAGCCGCTTCTCCTCACTAGGGTCACGGGCGTGCTGGAGCCTATCCCAGCTAACATCGGGCAGGAGGCGGGGGAAACCCTGAACTGGTTGCCAGCCAATCGCAGGGCACATACAAACAAACAACGATTCGCACTCACGGGTAATTTTAGAGTCTCCAATTAATGCATGTTTTTTGGGATGTGGGAGGAAACCGGAGTGCCCGGAGAAAACCCACGCAGGCATGGGAAGAACATGCAAACTCCACACAGGCGGGGCCGGGGATTGAACCTCGCTCAGAACTGTGAGGCTGACGCTCCAACCAGTCGGTCACCGTGCCGCGTTCTTTTATGTAATGCAGTTAAAAATGTTCAAGTACAATTATCAGAAATAAAGCCTGATGAGGTGTAAACTTACCCATCTTCAATGATAGAGTATGTCGGCCGAAAGTTGGGATTATCATATGGTGCAGCTCTGCACGATTCCACAAAAAGTTCTGTGTTGTTGATCGAAGAGGAGGCCTCTATCTTCATGTAAATCCTGGTTCCTAGTTTATAGTCCAGAGGATATAGGGTTGGACTAATCATGCTTTGGAATTGGTCGTTTGGGTAGAACTCAAACTGGTAGGTGAACCTGCCAAAACCCTTTTCCCAAACTGTGATAGTCTTTCTGTGTCCAATGAAACTCTGGGTCACATTTCCTCGTTTGGGATACTGGCAGTGGAAGTCTACTTCCAGCCTGTGTTTCCTGGTGATGATGTTGTGGACATTGTCCACAGTGTTTATTTCATTCTTGAAAATAAGATTTTCATCATCCTCCTGCAGAGCAAAATGTGACTTTCTCAGTTCTTGAATCAAAGCCCAGGTTTACCAGAGGAACATAAGAGGAATACACTTGTTTACCTCCAGCTGAGTGCCACAAGAGTTGAGAGGTATGACAGCAATGACGTGCGTGCTGTTGGAGTGTCTTTGAAGACTGCACTCAATGTTGCCAGGATCACTGAGACGTAGGTGATCCACCTGGATTCCTTGAAGTGAAGCTTTTTCAACTTCCACTGTCATACTGGACTCAGTGCAGGTCACCTTAGCTTTAACTGCAAAGCATTGATATCGTTTTTAACCTTTTTAACTTTGTTCCTGCAAATTGAGCTGAAAACTGCATGCCGGATTTTTGTACTCCCAAAAATGTATAATATAACGTTCAAATAATAATCACTAACCCCTGACTCACCTGTCTCCTTCTGAACCTCAAGCAGAACACATCTCATTTCAGACTGGTAGACTAATTGTTTGGTCCTGCAAAAAATTGGTGAACCCATTAAAATGAAAAATAAAACAAAATAAAACGATTAAAAAAAAAAAAAAATAGTGTCATTTACTTCTATTACATCGTGCAAGGGTACATAAACAGTATTGCTAATGGATGGTCATATTGTTCAGAAGTAAATTTCTTCTTAACCCTACAATATTAAAAGTTAGCGATGACGACAACATGACCATTGCACCCTACCACGTGCACAGTTACTTACGCTGAAAAGTAGTCGTGATGAGTTGCATAATGATATGAGGGTTCAGTTGTGGTTGTACCGGACCTGCAGATTATATACAACGTTTTTAAGGATTGCGTTCACATATAATTGCTCACAAAAAAAGTTTTAAAAAAAGACTGACTCTGATATGAGTGATTCAACAGCGAAGCAGAGTGTGTAATGTCTCCCCATATCTTCAGGCCTGGGTATCCACCTCATGACGAACTCTTCATGTGTGGTTCTGTGCTTATTGACATTTATTGGCCCACTCATGATGATGCCATGTATTCTAAATCAGAACAAAATAAAACAAACAAGATTTTGTCATGGTTAATTATGCTCAATACAGAATATGCCTCTATTGCAATTCATTTGTTAGGTTATTATGAATATAGTAAGGTACTTACTGATTTAATATTACTTAAATACATACTGGTAAGTAAATCTCTATAAATAACTGTGATTGCTGCAGCATATTTAGTGTTTATGAACAGGTGTCAAACCAGAGGCCCGGGGGCCAGATCCAGCCCGCCATATCATTTGATGTGGCCTGCAAAGGCAATTCATGTGCGTTGACTTCATGTTTCATGCTAAATTGTCTTCACTTTTAATAACGTTGAGATATCCCTCTTTCAAAATAAATGAAATAATAGTTGAACAACCAATTTTCTACTGGTTTGTGATTTCAAAAATAGTTATCAATCATTTTATTTGTGCATATGTAATAATATGAGGTGATCATGCATTTATGTACACGGGTTCACAGTCGTAAGAGCCCTCCAAGGGAAACCATAACTATGATGTAGCCCGCAACAAAAATGAACTGGACACCCCTGCTGCAAAGTATTCCCCAATGTTCTTTTCACTAAATGCGTTTTGTTTTATTGGTGTCACTATTGGCCTTTGCTGTATCCCTGTGTCTACTGATGATTTGGTTTTACCTGCTGCCATAAGGATGTTCTTGTCATGAGATGCGTTGTTGTCAACCCTTTGTATTGTGATTGTGTGTAATCGGATTAGTCTTGTTTCATTTAATCTGGATTTCTCTGTATGCCTGTTCCATATTTAGTTCCCTGGTTTTGTGCACTCTCTCTCGGTTAAATGTCCGATGTAATGTGTGATGTCGCCTGTGTTCTCTGGTTGGTGAGTCTATTCTTCGCATTTCATTGTTCACGTTCAATCTTGAGTTTTGGACTTTGTTAATATTTTTTTTTTCCTGCTTTACCTTGCCTGCTTCCCTGCACTTGGGTCTACCTGCCTTTTTCTCGTCCACTACACCATGACATAACCCCAAATGTTGCAGTCACTTTTCACTTACTTTGCATAAATAGCTTGGGCTTTGACTCTGATCTCCACTTCTTTGTTGACCTCTGCATAGATGCGTTCTCCATTCTGGGGTGTTGGATATACAAACCCTGGTATATAAAGTCCCTCTTGACATGAAGGAACAGGGGGGTCCACTGAAAGTCAATAAGGGATCAATTTAAATATTGTAAGGCTGAGTAGATAATATTCTGTGGTCAGTGTGATGCTATTGCCCCATGCAATCAAATGATTAACACACTTAGCGCTTTGTCGTCAAGTAATTCTTAAACCATGGTCAGATAGTTTCTTGGTACAATAAGACCATGCTTACCGAGTAAGGAGAATTGCAAAGGTAGTTTGCTGAGAGCTGAAGTTGGGGTGTATTGGGGTGTTGTAGTGGGTCTAAAATGGTCTATACTATGATGCCACCACCATGGTGGTGTTGGTGCTACTGTACTTTTAGTGTACAACCACCACCACCAAGGTCGAGGGGTTATAGTTTGCTGCTGCATTGTAGTGGGATAGCCGGCTGTTGTAGATCTTGTAGTCTGCTGCGTGTTCCACCACCACCATGGCTGTCGTGTTGTAGTTTTCCACCGCCCCCAAGGGGGTGGTGATGATGTAGTTGGAACGCCTGTAGATGGCGTAGCTCTATTAGTTGTTTGACTTCGCCACCATGGATCCGGGGTTGTCGTAGGCCAACGTGACCACAGGGTGGGGGGAATTGGTGTGGTAGGAGAGCCCGTAGAAGGCGCATGTCTACTAGTTGTAGTTTGAATTTGCCACCATGGGTCTAAGGTTGTCCTAGGCCACCACTGATATGGATTAACTGCTGGTCTCTTTCTCCTAACCCTCAGAGGAGACTTGGAGGAATGGGAGCCATCACTGTACGATAGTATGACGTGCTGCTGTGGAAAGTCTTCCACCACCAACTCAAATCCATAAACACTGGGATCAGACAAGGTGTAGTTGTAGTACAAAGTGCAAGAGTCCTGGCAGATTTGGAAAACAATTTATAGTCATTAATTAAAGTAAACAAGGACATTTATATTCCAAACTGTAATCAGATTTTCAACAAACCTGATCCAGGTGAAAGCCTACAGGCTGACTGCACGAGCCGCATTCTGTATTCAGAATCTTTCCGTATCTACATCGGACCCGGTCACCATCAGCATCAAAGGCCATTAGCTTGTACGTCCGCGGACAGTTTTGAGGAACTCTTAAGAAAACAAGAATGAGAATGATTTTTCTTTCTTGCCTTGTCATTTATTCACATTGAAAATGACTGCAAATTGTATTACTTTTAGTTTATAAGAAAACCTTCTTCTTTGTAACAAACATTAGAATATACCTCTTATTTTGCGTGCAAAAGTTAAAATGACAAAACAATTCATAAAGCAATTCGTCACATTCATTCATTTCTCAGGACAGGAAATTTATTATATACTGCTTTTGTATTTATATAAAGAGCTCATAAAGAGGATTGGTTATGTGGCTTTCACAGTCAATGCATTCATTTGCACCCTAACGGCAGTTCCTTCCTTAAATAATTAGAGCGTTTTGTTCCTTAGAGTTTACCGAAGGAAAGGTAGCGTGCCAATGGCTGGGGATTTGTTTGGCTCTCCTGTGTCAGATCTTGTACCCAAATCCACAGTGGTCAGTAGTCTCCAACTGTTGAGGTTGTTCCTTGTTGGAATCCAGCAACAACGAGCTGACCTGGGAGATTTGGAAACATAACTCCTGAAATACTGATACTCTACCAATTCTGCATGGCGTAATACAATATGAGCGAGTACTGGAATATCTCTATGCAAGAACAAAGTTGACAGATTTATATGACCTGAATATTAAAATCATACCGTAAAGAGAAAGGCTTGTTGGATGAGACACGTCTTGTGATCAGAGTCTCTGCTTCACACCATTGTCTGGTATATTTTGGTACATTGGTGCTGCTGTCAAGTATGCCTCTGCGACTATTGACCTCAGATCCACAGTTGCCATCGTAACAATGCAAGGATTGACTGTAGTAACACCCATCAAAGGTTGCCTTGTAGGTAATGTTGACCTGTGGAAAAAAGGACCTTATTAAGGGATCACATTGGCATTTGTTTGACAGAATTTGAGGTTAACAATTCTATTATCCTATTTGAATTAAGCGTTGGCTATTGTACTTTCAGACAATGTATAAGGTGAAATCACAAAAAACATCAATATAAGTACATTGCAGGGAATTTGACTGTAGGAAAAAAAAACTACAACAACAATAAATGTACAGAATATGTACTAATATTTTTCTCATATTGTGGAGAAATCCCATAATCCTTGGTGATCACATCATTATATTCAGTCACTCACTGTAAATGTTCCATCCGAGTTTCTTCCTCCAAAGACGGTGGCAAGTCCTCCAAAGTGGTGTGATGCATACACCACAGGGACCAGGAGCAGCTGCAGCAGAAGCACTGGTGTGGAAACCATGATGTCCCAAAGTGAAGCTCACTCTACTCCCAAAGGTCAGCTGCTCACATGCATTTGCCGCATCTTTATATACACACAAGTCCAGACCTCCCAGAAAACATGGTACAACAAATTCACAGGTATGTCCAGTATGCTTGAGAACAATGGGCCAAAACTGGTTTCACTGAAAAATAAAACAAACACAGCTACAATGAAATGCTCACAGTAAAAAAAAAAAAAAAAAAAAGACAGAAATCATTATATTTAGCAGTCACTTTCTCTGAGTAAAAATTCCTTCTTCAAAAGGCAAATTCAAACATTCATACATTTATGAATAGTATGTGTTAAATCATGTATGCACATCCCACTAGAAATTAATACAGAGAACTGCATATACTGTAACAAATATGTAAATGTGAGAAATACTGTATATGTAGAGCAGCACTATTGGATCATTAATTGCATATGAGTGAAATAATATGAAGAGCGTGTTATGGACTTATTCCATATGGAACGTGCCTTGAAATGAATTTTTTTGTGCACTATATATACAGTAATTTAACTTTTCTATTAATAACCCATTCTATTTTATTGTATTGAATAACAAGGAGACACTTGAATTCAGGTCCTAAACTTTTTGTTTCTGATTATCTTAGCAGCATCATGATTAGTTTAGCAGATCTAAATTTGGAGCATCAAACTGAATATCCTTCCCATGGGCTCATCACCTGTGGGAGGTGCCATAGGGGTCGGGTGCAGTGTGAGCACTGCAATCTGCCGAAGGCAGGGATCCGATCCCCAGCTACAGAAGCTGGTTCAAGGGGCGTGGGTGGAATGTCACCTCTCTGGAAGGGAAGAGGCCCGAGCTGGTGTGTGAGGTCGAGAAGTTCTGACAAGATATAGTTGGGCTCACCTCCACAGATGGCTTGGGCTCTGGTACCAGTCCTCTTGAGAGGGGTTGACTCTCTTCCACTCTGGAGTTGCCCAAGGTGAGAGGTGCCATGCTGGTGTGGGTATACTTATTGTCCCCCGGCTCGACGCCTGTATGTTGGGGTTCACTCCAGTGGACGAGAGTGTAGCCTCCCTCCGCCTTTGGGTGGGAGGACGGGTCCTGACTGTTATTTGTGCCTATGCACCAAACAGCAGATCAGAATACCCACCCTTTTTGGAGTCCTTGGAGGGAGTGCTGGACAGCTCTCCTGCTGGGGACTCCATCGTTCTGCTGGGGTACTTCAATGCTCACATGGGCAATGACAGTGAGAAGGGCGTGGTTGGAAGGAACGCCCCCCCCCCCCCCCACCCCTTCCTCGAACAGAACCCGAACGGTGTTATGTTATTGGACGTCTGTGCTCATCACGGATTGTCCATAACGAACACCGTGAACAACTCCTCAATTCCACCGACACGCCTTCCCATGAGGAAGCAGAGTCTGGGGTCTCTGCTGCGGGCTCTCCAATCTCTGGGGTTGAGGTCACTGAGGTGGTTAAAAAGATCCTTGGTGACAAGGATCTTTGCCACCAAGGATCTTTGGGTGGGTGAGATTCGCCCAGAGTTCCTAAAGGCTCTGGATGTTGTGTGGCTGTCCTGGTTGACACGCCTCTGCAACATCGTGTGAACATCGGGGACAATACCTCTGGATTGGCAGACTGGGGTGGCGGTCCCCCGTGTTTTCCAACTACAGTGGGATCACACTCCTCAGCCTCCCTGGTAACATCTATTCCGGGGTGCTGGAGAGGAGGGTCCGTTGAGAAGTTGAATCTCAGATTCAGGAGAAGCAGTGTGGTTTTCGTCCTGGCCGTGGAACAGTGAACCAGCGCTACACCCTCGGCAGGGTCCTCAAGGCTGCATGTGAGTTCACCCAACCAGTCTACATGCGTTTTGTGGACTTGGGGAAGGCGTTCGACCGTGTCCCTCGGGGAGCTCTGTATGGGGTGCTTTGGGAGTATGGGGTACCGAACCCCCTGATACGGGCTATTCGGTCCCTGTACGACCAGTGTTAGAGTTTGGTCCGTATTGCCAGCAGTAAATCGGACTCTTTTCCGGTGAGGGTTGGAATCCGCCAACGCTGCCCTTTGTCACCGATTCTGTTCATAACTTTTATGGACAGAATTTCTAGGGGCAGCCAAGGTGTAGAGAGGGTCCGGTTTGGTGGCCCAAGTATGGTATCTCTGCTTTTTGCAGCCGAGTGTGAAGTGGCTGGGATGAAAATCTGAGACCATGGTCCTCAGTCGGAAAAGGGTGCCAGGTCGGGGATGAGATCATGTCCCAAGTGGAGGAGTTCAAGTATCTTGGAGTCTTGTTCACAAGTGAGGGAAGAATGGAGCGGGACATCGACAGGCGGATCGGTGCAGCGTCTGCAGTGATATGGACTTTGTATCAGTCCGGTGTGGTGAAGAAGAAGCTAAGCCGAAAGGCAAAGCTGTCGATTTACCGGTCTATCTCCGTTCCTACCCTCACCTATGGTCACGAACTATGGGTTGTGACCAAAAGATCAAGATCCCGGATACAAGCGGCTGAAATGAGTTTCCACCGCAGGGTGTCCGGGCTCTCCCTTAGAGATCAGAGGTGAGAAGCTCGGTCATCCGAGAGGAGCTCAGAGTAGAGCCGCTGCTCCTCCACATTGAGAGGAGCCAGATGAGGTGGCTCGGGCATCTGATTCGGATGCCTACCCAGACACCTCCCCGGTGAAGTATACCGGGCACGTCCCAGCAGGAGGAGACCCCGGCGACGACCCAGGACATGCTGGAGAGACGATGTCTCCCAGCTGGCCTCGGAACGCCTCGGGATCCCCCCGGAAGAGCTGGATGAAGTGGCTGGGGAGAGGGAAATCTGGGCATCCCTGCTAAAGCTACTGCCCCTGCGACCCGACCTCGGATAAGCGGAAGAAAATGGATGGATGGATACATACTTCCACTTTAATGTGTAACTTTAAATTTAGCTTCAGTATATTTATTGTACATCTTTGAAACAAATTCAATATCCTCAACATTTTATACAGTACATAGTATTAAAACTACATATTCATTATTCACAAATGTAATTGCAAAGAAAACGACAATGCTTGTGACTTAGATACGGATATTAAGACTGCATTTAAATACATCCTATGCTTTTCTTCTTCCGTGTTATCGAAGTAGTCCTCAAATCCTACTGGACAAACAAGTAAAGAATCGGGTTTGCTTTGTTTTGATGGAATAAGCAGGGACTTCTTTAGGTTTGTAATCTTTTGAAGCTGGAGCAGGAGACAAAAAGGTGAACACATGCGTCACCATGCAGCTGGCTAAATGACAGAATGAGCTGGGGAGAAATATACTGCTGGTAAAACAACTATTTGACCATTGTTTTATTTGTGCTGAATTAATTTAAATATATATTGAAGTAAATTATACAAATTAAATTATCATTACGGTGATTATTATTATTTTGAGCACAAAATATCGCTAGTCTCCTAATTCTTTTGGGTTACATTTATCACGTTCGACCTGCTCTACCAACTGAGTCACAGCCACCCAGACAAAGATAGTCAGTCTGAAAAATAAACACAGGTCAAAAATAGATTGGATATCCAAAGCATTTATGTGCTAACAAAACAAAGAATGTTCTGGTAAATAAGTGCAATGATCTGACACTGGCGGAAGCATATGCACTAAATACACAAGTGTTGGGGAAAGACCACAACGCTCACCGAATCACAGGTGAAACGTGAGAAGTGTTGGATGATAACATATTAAATAGGGAAAACAGAAAAGCAAATTATTAAGCATAATTAAAAGGACAAGATCTGTCTGATACTTTGGCAGTCGTGTTGGGGATCATTTAAAATGAGTGTTGAATTGTTTTTTTCCCCTTGATATGATAATATAATGAGCAGGCTCGGGGAGTAACGGAATTCATGTACTGGCGTTACGTAATCAGGATTTTAAAAAATTTAACTGTAATCTGGTACAGTTACAGAAAAAAAACCCTAATCAGATTACAGGTACGCAGAATATTTTGCAGGATTGCATTTTTAATGCGGGGAAAGAGAGGCCGGTTGTTGATTTGAACCCTCACCTGCTTTCAAACTGGTGGCCCGAGCAACCTTTTCAGGAGTTTAGCACTACAACAAGTGGATAAAAGGTCCCACAAAAGTACTGTAGATTCTCTGTTTGTGTTTTCAGTTTTTTATGGCAAGCTACTGGGTGACTATGAAATAAGCAGCTAATTTAAGTTTCTATTTGCACTTACTATGGATATGTACAGTATGAATACACATAGCTAAGCTTAGCTTTATTTATTTTTTCTAGTTTCACACTGTCAAGCTGACTGTACATTGACAAGGCAGGGGGATAACTGCACTTTCATTCTGAAAAGTTCCCACTTTAGTTTGTAAGGTGCTATGAGTCACTTGAGCCTTTCGAGATTTTGAGATGGATGTAAAAATTGTATGTAAATTTAAAATGATTTACAAAACATACATATACAGTTTCTAGAGCTAATGTGATCTGTAAGTTGCATGTGTATATGAAAATACTGATTCATAATGTTGTTCAAATTGCACCAATTTTTGTTATATTTAAGATTGCTCATATGATTTGAAACAAGATTTGTAACAAGATAGTCATTAATAAATGCGAATATTTTCCAAATGTAGTTTTAATTATGTGCACCCAAAAAAATGGTAAAAAATAAAACTATCATTATTATTATTTTAGTATAACGTCACTGATATATATGGGGTACCATTTGTAAAGCGCCTCACACTGAAAATAACATTTATCAGCCCTGAGCCCCTTCCTGTTTGCAGTGGTGATTGATAGGCTGACAGATGACGTTAGACTGGAATCCCCGTGGACCATGATGTTTGCAGATGAGATTGTGATCTGCAGTGAAAGCAGGTAGCAGGTGGAGGAACAGTTAGCAAGATGGAGGCATGCACTGGAAAGCAGAGGAATGAAGATTAGCCGAAGTAAAACAGAATATATGTGCATGAATGAGAGGGGTGGTGGGGGAAGAATGAGGCTACAGGGAGAAGAGATAGCAAGGGTGGAGGACTTTAAATACTTGGGGTCAACCGTCCAGAGCAATGGTGAGTGTGGTCAGGAAGTGAAGAAACGGGTCAAAGCAGGTTGGAACGGGTGGAGGAAGATGTCAGGTGTGTTATGTGACAGAAGAGTCTCTGCTAGGATGAAGGGCAAAGTTTATAAAACAGTGGTGAGGCCATCCATGATGTACAGATTAGAGACAGTGGCACTGAAGAGACAACAGGAAGCAGAGCTGGAGGTGGCGGAAATGAAGATGTTGAGGTTCGCTCTAGGAGTGACCAGGTTGGATCAAATTAGAAATGAGCTCATCAGAGGCACAGCCAAGGTTTGATGTTTTGGAGACAAAGTTAGAGAGAGCAGACTTCAATGGTTTGGACACGCCCAGAGGAGAAATATTGAGTATATTGGTAGAAGGATGATGAGGATGGAGCTGCCAGGCAAGACAGCTAGAGGAAGACCAAAGAGAAGGTTGATGGATGTCGTGAGGGAAGACATGAGGGCAGTTGGTGTTTGAGAGGACGATGCAGGAGATAGGCTTACATGGAAAAGGATGACGCGCTGTGGCGACCCCAAAAGGGACAAGCGGAAAAGAAAAGACGAAGAAGAAGATTGGATGCCACAAACACACAGCTTTTATTTTGGTACTTTCGTTTCTTGGCAGCGTGGATTTGCATATTAACTAAATATTTAGTTCAACCTGAAACATATAGATTTAGATTTAGCATTTAATTCACACCAGGTTTTTAAACATGTTTTGAAGCTAAATGTGACAAAATCTTGATGTTATTTTTGGTGTGAGCAGCTTTACAAACGGCAGCCCATTGATATACCGTACTGGTCCGGCCCACTAGAAATCAAATTGGGGTGAATTTGTGTGAAGTCAAATGAGTTTGCCATAGGCGGTACAGTGAGATAAGTGGTTAGCATGTCTGCCTCACAGTCAAGAGGTTCTGGGTTTGAATGTCAGCTCAGGCCCTTCTGTGTTGAGTTTGTTTTTCTCCATGTGTTTCCTTGGGTTTTCTCTGGGTCGTCTGACATCCTCATTTCCAAAATATACATGTTAGGTATGAATGTGTGTGAATGGTTGGTCCTGCGACTGACTGGTGACCGGTCCAAGGTGTACCACACCTCTAGCCCAGTCAGCTGGGATAGGCTCTAGCTTACCCACAACACTAATGGGGTCAAGCACTGCAGAAAATCGAAGGGTGGATAGGTACCTGGCAACTCGTTCTTTCCACCTCAGCAGTCCCCGCAATTAGCAGCTGTTTTCTTTGTAACTTGAAGGCAGAGTTCTTCTTCATCTTCATAGCTCAGACAGAGGTTAATGAGTTATATGCTATTGAATGTACCGTTAAGCTTCAGACCCACCACACACAAAAAGCATACCATTTTTAACTGTACAGGTGTGTATTACAAGTATCTTTTAGAATTAAAATTATTCCAACAAGAGGACCTTGTGAAGTTATTCTGCAAACTGAAATATTCTCCTCATATGTAAAGAACAATTCTATGCTGGAACTGAAATTTTTAACACACTTCTCAGTGGGCATTGTTTGTCTCGTGCCTGGTTTTTGGTTTTCAAATTGATTCATTGTTTTGCCATTTCTTTGAACCGAAAGTAGTCGTTCATTTAAAACAGGTGTATTGACTGAGTGGAGATTTACCACAAGGAAGTAAATGTTCTCATAACAAAATAATAGGCTTATCTAGATCAGCGTCACATATCATTTGACATGAAAATGTTGATAAAGCCAAAAAGGATTATCTGGATTCATTAGGGCGAGGCCATTTTTACGGTCTGCTGCATTTTAAATATCAAGTTTCATTTTCTGTCACGGAAGCAAGCTTCTCACATTTGCATTACTTAAAGTTTGGATGCCAGTTCAAAAATTCGCAATGCACGCCGATAAACTTGAACAAGAACAAACAGTCTTTGGTTTATTAATTACCTTCGCATACATTTTTGAGGGGCTGTGGGGTAAACGTGCAGATCAGATATACAGTAACCTGTCAATGCGAGCTTGACGTCATCGAAAAATAGGCCGACACACCTGTGTCTGCCCAAAGTGACAGAAAACAACAAATACAACACAGCTGTAACTCTAAATTACAGCAGAAGCCTAGCTAATTTAAATATGCCGTAAATACTGGACATATGGTGGTATCATAAAGAAGCAAAATAACTGATAAATGGAGCCAGTGCAGTAATGTGGAGGTTACACTCATTTAAAGGGGAACCAAAGCTCCCAAAATTTTAAAGAAAGAATACATTGTATGTGTCAACACTATTCCAAACATTTTTGTATTGTTTATGTTTAGGTCTGGACAGGAAGACACATACGGTTTAAGAAATTAATTGCTGGCTTTGGGGCCAATATCACATGTCGAATAGGTAGGCTGAATGAGTGGAGCTCCAACCTTTAGTTCCCTGCCCATCTTCATTCCTTCCGACATAACGTCACTGTTGACATATGCAGTTTTATACTGTTCTGTTTATTTTTGCTCTTATCGCTTTTCTCTCTGTCTGTCCAGATATACAACCTATGGTACTACAGTGTTTACGGCTCTTATGGTGTCAAGGCACAGACTGTATATTATAAAAATCTCATGGTACACCACCAAACAAAAATTTTACACAAGGTAAACGCTGTACGTATGAGGGGTGGGAATAGAAAACCGGTTTCGACTTCGAACCGGGTCCAATTGATCGATTCCATTGGAATTGCACACCTCCAACAATAGTGGTTCTCCTTACTGATCCTTTCATTTCCCAGCATAACGTCACTTCCCGTCACATACCTATTGACGCTGGTCCGCTTGGGCCAGAAGTATACCTTTCTAAGTCACCTAAAATCTTGGCCAGCTGAAAATGAACCAAAAGTGCATTTTTGGACCGAAATACTTTGAGCACTGAAATATCCTGGCCGAGATCTTATGTTATGATGACAAATGGAAAAACCGGGACATGCGCTAGACAGGAAACGGGCGTTAGCCTCAAGTCACAAGCCAAAACTATTGAATCTAAAGCCGGCAGCGGGACCAAAAATCTAAAGCATAAGCAAATTTATTTATATAGCACATTTCATGCACGAGGTAACTCAATGTGCTTTACACGATTAAAAGCCTTTAAAAACAAAGAAAAAAAACATCTTATAAACATTTGTAAAAAAGAGTAAAAACTAAGAGAACAATTAAAACAGCATAAACAATTATCTGAGTTTTGTTTTTGGCTTATCTAATTATTTATCTGTTTTAGACAGTGACACAACCCCTCAATTGAACTATAATAATCTGGAGACACCGCTAGATATAACAGTGTGTCATCTGTATAGCTTTGATAGTCCAACTTAAAATTCTGAAGAATTTGACCCAAGGGTAGCATATACAGGCTGAACTGGAGGGGTCCAAGAAATGACCCTTGAGTGACCCCCATAGGTCATTGCCATTCGAGATTGAACATTTCCAATGCTTACAAAATAACTCCTTCCCTCCAGGCAGGACCTGAACCATTTAAGGACTGTTCTATTTAGTCCTACCCACGTTTCCAACTTGTTCAGCAGTATATTATGATGTACCGTATCAAAAGCCGCACTGGGGTCCAACAAAACCAAAATTGACAACTTTTCCGAGTCAGTATTAAACATTATATAATTTAGCACATTGATAAGAGCAAATTCTGTACTGTGATGAGTTTTGAAACATGATAAAAATTTGTCACACAGTCCATTTTAAGTTCAAGAAATTGAACAAGAAGAATTTGATTAAAAATGACTTTCTCGGCAATCCTGGCTATAAGAGGGAGATTTGAGATGGGTCTATACCTTGCTAAAATCGAAGCGTCCAGCGTTATATTTTTTCGAAGACGCTTAATGGCAACTGCTTTAGAAAATTAACCTGACTTAAGTCAGCAATTGATTATTTGCTGCAAATCAGTTAGCACAGACTTCGCAGTAGCTTTGAAAAAGTCAGATTGTATTGAGTCAAGACAGCTCGTTTTTGGTTTTAACTGCTGAACCGTTTTCTCTACAGTTTTTTGGTCAACTGTATCAAATTCTAACATGGTAATAGAGTTTTTCCTGAGAGGCTTCAGATGTAGTATCATTTTGCTGATTTGTGCTGATATTCAACCAGATGGATTGTATTTTTTCACTAAAATAACAAGCAGATTCATTGCATTTAAGAGCTGTTAGGAGTTCTGGAGCGATCTGTTGCGGGGGGTGGAGCTTGTCAACCACAGCAAACAGAGTGCGAGTATTGTTGAAGTTCTTACTGATGATTTCATAAAAGTGTTCCTGTCTAGCCCTGAATAACTCTTGGTTAAAATTCCAAAGACTTTGTAGAGGTCATAGTCAATTTAGAGTTGAGTTTTTCTCCACTTATGTTCTGCTTTCCTCCACTTTGATTGAGAAATATTTACCATCATTGCACTCCTCCATGGTTCTCGGTCACCTGAAGATTGTCCATCCATCCATCTTCTTCCGCTTATCCAAGGCCGGGTCGCAGTGGCAGTAGCTTTAGCAGGGAAGCCCAGACTTGCCTCTCCCTTGCCACTTGCTTCAGCTCTTCCGGGGGGATCACAAGGCGTTCCCAGGCCAGCCGAGAGACGTAGTCTCTCCAGTGTATTCCGTGTTCTCCTCCTGGTGGGACGTGCCCAGAACATCTCACCATGGAGGCTTAATCAGATGCCCGAGCCACCTCATCTGGCTCCTCTCAATGCGGAGGAACAGTGGCTCAACTCTGAGCCCGTCCCGGATGACCGAGCTTCTCATCCTATCTCTAAGGGAGAACTCGGACACGCTGCTGAGGAAACTCATTCTGGCCGCTTGTATCCGGGCTCTTGTTCTTTCGGTCATGACGCACAGCTTGTGACCATAGGTGAGGGTAGGAATGTAGACTGACCAGTAAATTGATAGCTTCACCTTTCGGCTTAGTTCATTCTGCACTACATCAGACCGATACAAATTCCGCATCACTGCTGACACTGCACCGATCCGCCTGTCGATCTCCCGTTCCATTCTTCCCTCACTCATGAACAAGATCCCAAGATACTTGAACCCCTCTCTTGGGGCATGATCTCATCCCTGACCTGGAGAGGGCACTACCGCCTTTTACGACTGAGGACCATGGTCTCAGATTTGGAGGTGCAGATATTCATCCCAGCCGCTTCACACTCGGCTGCTAACCGGTCCAAAGAGAGATGGATCACGGCTTGAGCCAACAGAACCACATCATCTGCAAAAAGCAGAGATGCAATACTAAGGCCACTAAACCGGATCCCCTCTATGCCTCGGCTGCCCCTAGAAATTCTGTCCATAAATGTTATGAACAGAGTCGGTGACAAAGGGCAGCCTTGGTGGAGTCCAACCCTCACCGGAAACAAGTCAAACTTACTGGCACCAATGCAGACCAAACTCTGACACTGGTCGTAAAGGGACAGCACAGCCCGTATCAGGGTGTTCAGTACCCTATACTCCCGGAGCACACACCACAGGACTCCCCGAGGGACACGGTCGAACACCTTCTCCAGACGTTCCCAGCGGACCCTCACAATACGTTTGGGCCTGCCATGTTGGACTGGCTTCTTCCCCCACCATCGGAGCCAACTCACCACCAGGTTGTGATCAGTTGATAGCACCGTCCCTCTCTTCACCCAAGTGTCCAAGACATGCGGCCGCAGGTCCGATGACATGACCACAAAGTCGATTATTTAATTGCAACCAAGGGTGTCCTGGTGCGAAGTGCACATGTGGACACCCTTATGCCTGAACATGTTGTTCGTTATGGACAATCCGTGGCTGGCACAGAAGTCCAATAACAGAACACCACTCGGGTCATGTACCAGGGGAGCCATTACTCGCAAATCTCGCCTTTCCAGATCTCAATGTCATGGCCCACATGATCTTTACAGTCACCTAACAGAATCATGGAGTCTCCAGAGGGAGTGCTATATAGCACCTCCTACTAGGACTGCAAAAAGTGTGGGTCGTCTGAATTGGTGTTTTGTGCATAGGCAAAAACAACAGTCAAGACCTGTTCCCCCACCCGGAGGCGGAGGGAGCCTAGATTCTTCATTCTTAGCCTGTTTAATTGAACAAAGCTGACATTAAGTGAGTCAGTCACTAGTGGTGTAGTGGTGCACTCGCCTGACTTTGGTGCGGGCAGCGTGGGTTCTGTTCAAACTCAGTGACGGTTTGAATGTGGGTGCAAACGGTTGTCCGTGTCCATATGTGCCCTGCAACTGACTGGCGACCAGTTTAGGGTGTAGTCAGTGTTTCGCCCAAAGTCAGCTGGGATAGGCTCCAGCGCCCCGCGACCCTAACCAGGATAAGCGGTGTTGAAAATGGATGGATGGATAATATTAAGTGGAACCTTGATTAAACGGATTTCGATATAACGGTCATTGGATAAAATGGACCACCAGGACTGAACAATGTGTCCAAAAAATAGTTTTCATTTGTCACTTAAACTGCCGTTGACAAAGTCTGTTAGTTCCAGAATTGGCCACTGGTGTTTACTGGCGCTGTGGCTGAATGCAGACAGAGAATGGGACTGACGTATTTCCGGGTCACAGATATACAGTATGATTAATGAAAATGAAATGAATGTAATCAATTCTAGAAGACGTACCTACGTGGTGGCCATGTTGAATGTGGGGTATAGATGTGGCACCCATGTCATGATGATTGTTTTGTTGCACTATGGTCTATTGTGCAGTTGAGCGCAGTGTAGAGAGAAAGGGAGCGGCATGGCGGCAGTGTTGACTCTGAGGAACACAAAACACGAGTTTCTGGAGTCTGGAACATGCTATTTTTGCTACAGTAAATCTTTTTGTTTAACCGTTTGACTTTGGCAACGGTTTTAGAACAAGGAAGCACACTAATGACTCGCGGCTCATGAAAGCAACTCGTCTATGATGAGTACTGTACGTCAACGTCAGCATAACCAAGCACACCGGCATGGTAAGTTTTAATAACATGTGAACCTCTCAAACATTTTCAAGTTATTTTTCTATTTATTTACAATTACTTTGTACAGTACTGGGCGTTTTAGGCCACAAAAAAACAATTTTAAAAAAATATTTCAGTAATATGGGTGCATATGGCTTCACAAAAAAAGTGCTTCAATGTAACTGTGAAAGAATTAATTACTATTATAGTTATCATGTTTAAAGCATATTCACATTTCGTAGAAATTCCCCCACGCAGATTTGTGGACGAGACAAGGAACCTGTCTGGTTCACACTTACTCAAGCTGTCAGTTTCACACTTGCTCAAGTAGACGTGTAACTATGCTGTCTGTTAGAAACTGTTAGAACAACAGGAAACGATATAAGCATTTTTCCGGTGCACCTGCGCATCCTGGGCTGTGGACCACTGGACCCGCTGACGTTGGACTCATGACAAACACACTGCCAGTAATTATACAGGGAAAAACGGAATATCGACCAATAATTTGACAATACCCGCTGAAAAAAAACGCTGAAATGGGCATCCAACCCGTAGTTTTACGCGCGTGCCTAGACTCACCGTTTAATACGCCTAGATTCCCAGTCCGAAAAGCACAAACAAACAAATGGAGATTAATCCAGGATTTGCGTGCAATAAACCAAGCAGTGCAATTGCGTGCGCCAAATGTTCCTATTCCACACACTCTTTTGAACTCATTACAACCCGGAACCAGGTGGTTCTCGGTGGTGGACCTAAGTAATGCCTTTTGGAGCATTCCTGTCCACCCCGACAGCCAATACTGGTTCACGTTTACGTTCAAAGGTGAAAAATTAACATTCACAAGGTTATCCCAAGGATTTTGTGACTCCCCAACGATTTTCTCAGAAGCAATCACAAGGTGTTTGGCCTTCTTTAATGCCCCACACAAAAGCCCAATTTTGGCATATGTGGACGACATTTTCGTGGCCTCAAACACCCAAGAACAATGCAAAATCGATACATTGGCATTATTGTAATATTTGCATGACACAGGAAACAAAGTTTCGAAAGACAAAATGCAGGACACATTTTGACTGAACGGGGACGCATTGTCGGTGACAAACAGAAACAAGCCGTCGCCAAGGCTCCGTAGACCAGTAACAAAAAAACAAATGATGTAATTTTTGGGTCTTTGCAATTATTGTCGCACCTGGATTGCAAATTACTCAGAAATCACATGACCATTGCTGGACATCATTTATGACAAGCCAATGACAAAATTGCATGGACGCCAGATGCCGACAAAGCTTTTGATCATGTCAAGCGGGAACTCATTGATTCAGCTGTGCTAGCACTACCGAATTATGACAAGACTATGTGAGCAGACAGTGACCGCAAAAAACGGGTTCATGACCTCAGTGTTGCTGCAGAAACACGGAGGAAAAATGAGACCAGTTGCATACTATTCGTCCACTCTGGAGTGGCTCGTGCTACGGAAAAGGGGAAGACGGCCGCAACAGGCTTGGATTTGCTATAACGACACAAACCAAGGTCTTGTTTCAAGGAACACTAAAATCTGTATGTTCAGCAGAAGCAGCAGAATTGTCTGCACTGATTCAGGCTTGTAAAATGTTTTCCAAGAAACATGTTACAATCTGGACTGTCAGCCAATATGTCTGGGGCTCAGTTCATGTGTTCTGTCGACAATGGGCAAACAGGGGCTTCAAAACCACAACGGGAAAAGAGGTTGCTCACAAGGCACTTCTCCAGCAGTTACTGGACGCAGTACAACTGCAGGACAAAGTAGCCATTTGTAAATGTGAAGCTCACTTAACAGGAAATGACCCAATCACAATTGGCAACAGACTCGCTGATAAAGCAGCCAAAGCTGCAGCCCAAGGAATCCCCGTGGTCGACACAGGACTAGTGAAAGAGGAAACAAAAGCACACACAGTAAAGCAACATGACATTTTGATTTCGCAGTCAGAGAAAAGCACAACTCACTGAACGCACACATTGGGAGAACAAAGGCTCAAAAATGGACGAGGACGGGGTCAGCAAATTGGCCGATGGCAAACCCTGGCTGCCTAAATCATTGTTTGAATGGGCAGCAAGATTGACACATGGGTTGAGTCATGTGTCAACAGGGGGGATGGTGGCATTGACACAACGATATTATCACACACATGGATTTACACACTTTTCAAAAACATTTTGCAAACAATGTGTTATCTGTTTGAAGAACAACGCACAAGGGTATTTAAGACCACGAAGAGGAACATTTCCTTTACCTCCAGAACCGTTTCACACAATCCATATGGATTACATTGAGTTAAACAAAGCATTAGGGATGCAATATTGCTTGGTGATAATTGATGTGTTCTCCAAATGGGTTGAGTTGTTTCCAACAGCGCATGCTGATGCAAAAGCACTGTGTAATCGCATTATTCCAACGTTCGGCATTCCAAGTGTGACACTGTGACAAAAGTTGGACAGCTGCTGAAAATCGACTTAAAGCATCATTGCGTGTACCATCCACAGTCTGCAGGCTTGTGGAATGTACCAACGGAACTGTCAAAGCTAGACTCATAAAGACAATGAGGGAAACAAAAAGACAATGGCCTGACAGTGTTCCAATCGTCGCCATGGCAATGAAGATAGTGCCAGCCGAAGGAAAAACACTATCCCCATTTGAAATTCTATATGGCCGCCCATACAGACTTCCAGACCTGGACTTGTCAGAATCACCGGCAACTGGCACATCGGTCCCAGCCCACATGAAAAACATGTTCGACCGGAGAGAGATGCATAAACACAATGACTTGCCAGTGTGTTCTGATCTACAGACAGACCACGTCCGCGTGGGAGACCAAGTCTTCCTCAAAGTGTTGAGACGACCTCGCTGGGACAGTGAACGCTGGGACAGCCCCCACCAGGTGATTGCAGTGACTCCTACGGCTGTAAAGGTCGAGGGGCGTGATGGCTGGATCCACCAGTCGCAGTGCAAGCTCCTCCGATTCCCTGCTGACGGGCCTAGCGACGCCAGTGCCTCGGGGTCGGATCTCCACCACGTACACCTCAGTGTACCGACGAAAGACCACAGTTGGATAGAGGGTTTTCCGTGGCAAACACACCCCTCTCGGGAAGATGGAGCGGACCACCGGACAAAGGCTGACCGCAGTCCTGTCGGCCAAATATACTGTTTACATTCTTGCAGGGCTGTGCCTGATGGCAGGTGGTGCACGCTATAGCCGCGATCATCATTTGTATCCTAGTATTGTCTTGTTTTTGTATCACTTGTGGTATTCCCCTGTGCAAGGTCTGTACTGCCAAAGTCATGGATGTTGTTGAATTGAAAGTAGCTGCTCAAGTTACTGTAGCCATGTCTGAATGCCAACAAGTGTACATGGACTCTGATAATGACGATGATTCTACTATTATGTAAACCCTTTTTTGACGACTTCACAGAAAAGCAATGCAGTTGTGAATGTTTGACGTTTCCGGGTTTACCTTGTATATACATATATTGGACCAAAAACAGCTTTAATCCTTGTCCTCACCTTTGTGCTTGGCTCTTGCTTGGGAAGGGTTTCTACCTTTTTCCCACTGGGTTTTTGAGTAGTTTTCTTCCCTCTCAAGCAATAGCTTTTGATGATGTTTGATGTTCTGTTTCATTTTAATCATGATAAACAGGGGGGAAATGTGAAAGAATTCATTACTATTATTGTTATCATGTTTAAAGCATATTCACATTTCGTAGAAATTCGTCCACGCAGATTTGTGGACGAGACAAGGAAGCTGTCTGGTTCACACTTACTCAAGCTGTCAGTTTCACACTTGCTAAAGTCGACGTGTAACTATGCTGTCTGTTAGAAACTGTTAGAACAACAGGAAACGATCTAAGCATTTTTCCGGTGCACCTGCGCATTTCGGTAAAGTTCCACAGTGTTGCATCCTGCTTTGCTTCAAATAAACAGCGGACGAGGGCAGCAATTCTTTGACAGACTTGGTGAGCACTCTCCCAGTGAATTGCTCTGCTGTCCCTCGCGAGCAGAAAAGGACAATCTTGGTTGGTGTGAGTTGGTGTGAGTACAGTCCTCAGGCTTGTCTCAGTTGTTTTGAAGAAACTTCTCTGACAGTAATGCACAATGGGTTATATCGGATGACCTCCGCGCCCCTATTAGTCCGTTCTATCGAGGTTCCACTGTACTTGCAGGAAGTCATGACTTATTCAGTTGTATGAATGGCAACTGGTGGATACACTGTTTTATTGTACCTTCTTCCATCTAATGGAAGGGCATTTAATTGTTCTGTGTTTCACTATACAAATGCTGGGTCTCCGCTCTGCCCCCAAGGATGATCTCCTCACCTCATTTCCTGAGCTGGTTTACGGTCAGCCACTACGTGTCCCGAAGGAGTTCCTACCGGATGCTGGAGCCCTCTGGTCTGCCACCTCTCACCAGGCTGTGTCCCGGGCGGTTGCCGAGATTTTCGTCCTCATTCCAATATCTGACCACTGTCTCCCCCAGTCTTATGAGTCCACAGACCTAACGTCAGCCAAGTAAGTCTTTGTCAACTACAATGGCCATTGGACCCCATTGCAGGCCCCCTAGGAGGGGCCCTTCTGTGTTGTGGAGGTGAGGGCTAAGAGCTTTGCGATGAAGATGGGAGATAAACCAGAGCGGGTCACGGTGGCTCACCTACAGCCTGCTCGTGTGGATATTGATGTGCCACCACAGTAGACCCTGCCCCTCGGCGGGGGCGCCCACCCTCTGCAGTCTCCAGCCCTGGTTTTGGCCCAGACTCCGGACCCAACCAGGGCCTCTGAGCCCCCTCCTAATGAGTGCAGCAATTCTGGCCACTTAATCCGCCCTTCCCATTAATGAACCCCGGTCCTCAGAACTGTGAGGCAGACATGGTAACCAGTCGACTGCCATGCCACCTTCACCCTTTCATTAAAAAAATAAAAATAAAACATCCTCTTGATTGCAGCAACCATAGGACCATTAGTCTGTTAAATGGAGATCAAAAGTTTTTCACAAAGGTCTTAGCCATCGGTTTGCAACCAGCCTTGCCCACCCTGATTGCCACAGACCAGACTCCTGTGTGGACATAACTCCTCATTCAACGGCAGGCGACTTATTAATATCATGGGTTCCCCTAACCCTGACGTGCCTGAGGTCGTAATTTCATTGGACGCCGAGAAAGCATTTGATAGGGTCGAGTGGAAATATTTGTTCTATATCTTATCAAAGTTTGTGTCACGATATGTAATTGTATGGTATTGTACTGGACTCAAAAGCAGACTGAGGCGGAGGGAGTAGATGAGAATGGTTTATTTGGGGGTATCTCAGGGTTTGTATTTCCAAGGCGTGATCGTGGTCCGTAGGAACAAGGAACGTGCAGGAAGAGGGAGCGTGAGCAGGTGAAAGAGCTTGACAGCGTGGATGGAGTGGGCAGCGCAGCGGGAGGGTACTGGTGGAGACAGTCTTGAGCAGAGACACATGAAATGTCGCCTGGATTTTGAGGGATTGAGGGAGCTGCAACTGAACTGAGGTGGTGATGACTTTAGTGATCCGAAAACGACCAATGAAGTATGGAGTGAGTTTACATGATTCGGTCTGGTGAGGAAGGTCATGGGAGTCGAGCCAAACCATCTGAACCACCTTGTATACAGGCGTAGGGGAGGGATGAAGATCCGCCAACCGCTTGATTCTTTCGGCTGACCGAGCCAGCGCAGCCCTGATGTCCTTCCTAATAGAGGAGGAGTACCAGACGCAGGTGCTCCCTCACCGAAGGAACCTCCACCGCTGTGTTCCTGTTCCTGGAAACTGTAGCATGCCATGAAGGGAGACATAACTGTGGCGGAGTTGGTGTAGGAGATGTGGGCCGGATGAGTCCGGAGGCAAGGGAGTCGCGGATGTAATTTTTCATAGCTTCCTTTTATAGTCGGGAAAGTATAAAGAGGCGGCAGGTGATATCCTGAGATGAGCGGGATCAACGGTGGCCTTTGGTGGGAGTCGCCCATCCAGGGCCGTAACCTTTTTAGGGAACGGGAGGGGTTCGAGGGAAAGCTGGAGCTGACAAGCCAAGCACCTCATGAATAAAGTTGTTGTCCGCGCCGGAGTCGATGAGGGCTGTGACCGGGGTATTGCAATCGGGACCAAGGATACACGAGGGAACGGTCATACGGGAGGGAGAGCAGAGAGAGGTGTAGGTAATTTGGCTCACCACGGCGCTCTCGGTTCGTGGTGAGTCCTGTCTTTTGGTTTTATTGAGCAAGTGGCAATGAAGTGGCCTGGCTGTCCACAATAGATACATAATTGTTGGTTGATGTGGCGCTGTCGTTCCAGAGGGTCTAATTGAGTCTTGCCAAGTTGCATGGGCTGCTCCAGTCTAGTGAGGGGTGAACACACAGGAACCTAGGTCCCCAGAGTAAGGTTCGGGAGGAGGAACGTGAGGTTCTTTGCACGGGAGAATGCCTTGGTCGGAGGCTTGGGAGGAATACTCACGGGGGTGTTGATGAGGTGGAGGTTTGTGGACTGCATCTGGGAGGACAGGAGAGATACTTGCTGTGTGTGGGTGCTTAATGAGTCCATGATTTCGTGGAGTGCTTTATCCTGTCTGCCTATGAGGGAGCCTTGGTGGGCAAGTGCCTCCCTCAACGCTTCCGGTGTTGCTGAGTCCAAAAGCATTTGGTCGAGTGGAAATATTTGTTCGATATATTATCAAAGTTTGTGTCACAATATGTAATCGTATTGGTATTGGACTGGACCCAAAAGTAGACCGAGGCGGAGTGAGTAGATGAGAAAGGTTTATTTGGGGGTAGCTCAGGATTAGTATTTCCAAGGCGTGATAGTGGCCCGTAGGTACAAGGAACATGCAGGAAGCAGGGGCTTGAACAGGTGGACGATCTTGACGGCGTGGTTGGAGTGGACAGCGCAGCGGGAGACAGGAGTAACACTGGATGCAGAGAAGAACACAAGTGGATGAGTACAAGTGCAGGGAGCTGGGTAATCAACTTACACACAAGAGTAGGAATCATGAGAGTGGGCCTGTATACCACAAATGAGTGTGAATACTCTGGTGCTGGCTCCCTAAATCTGGCAGGCTTGTTTGCAGGCAGTGATGAGTGCTGAAAGAGAACAGGTGCGCTGGCAAGGAGGTGATGATTGCTGGAGGAAGAGAGAGGGAAAAGCGAGACACAAAGGCACCCAAGCTCCAAAAAGGAACTGCAGGGCACAGATCACGACACTCTGTGTTGAGTTTGTTTTTCTCCATGTGCTTCCTTGGGTTTTCTCTGGGTGCTCTGACATCATCATTTCCAAAATATACGTTAGGTATGAATGTGTGTGAATGGTTGGTCCTGCGACTGACTGGTGACCGGTCCAAGGTGTACCACACCTCTAGCCCAGTCAGCTGGGATAGACTCTAGCTTACCCACAACACTAATGGGGTCAAGCACTGTAGAAAATCGAAGGGTGGATAGGTACCTGGCAACTCGTTCTTTCCACCTCAGCAGTCCCCGCAATTAGCAGCTGTTCTCTTTGTAACTTGAAGGCAGAGTTCTTCTTCATCTTCATAGCTCAGACAGAGGTTAATGAGTTATATGCTATTGAATGTACCGTTAAGCTTCAGACCCACCACACACAAAAAGCATACCATTTTTAACTGTACAGGTGTGTATTACAAGTATCTTTTAGAATTAAAATTATTCCAACAAGAGGACCTTGTGAAGTTATTCTGCAAACTGAAATATTCTCCTCATATGTAAAGAACAATTCTATGCTGGAACTGAAATTTTTAACACACTTCTCAGTGGGCATTGTTTGTCTCGTGCCTGGTTTTTGGTTTTCAAATTGATTCATTGTTTTGCCATTTCTTTGAACCGAAAGTAGTCGTTCATTTAAAACAGGTGTATTGACTGAGTGGAGATTTACCACAAGGAAGTAAATGTTCTCATAACAAAATAATAGGCTTATCTAGATCAGCGTCACATATCATTTGACATGAAAATGTTGATAAAGCCAAAAAGGATTATCTGGATTCATTAGGGCGAGGCCATTTTTACGGTCTGCTGCATTTTAAATATCAAGTTTCATTTTCTGTCACGGAAGGAAGCTTCTCACATTTGCATTACTTACTGTTTGGATGCCAGTTCAAAAATTCGCAATGCACGCCGATAAACTTGAACAAGAACAAACATCCATGCAAATTAGTATCAGTCTTTGGTCTATTAATTACCTTCGCATACATTTTTGAGAGGCTGTGGGGTAAACGTGCAGATCAGATATACAGTAACCTGTCAATGCGAGCTTGACGTCATCGAAAAATAGGCCGACACACCTGTGTCTGCCCAAAGTGACAGAAAACAACAAATACAACACAGCTGTAACTCTAAATTACAGCAGAAGCCTAGCTAATTTAAATATGCCGTAAATACTGGACATATGGTGGTATCATAAAGAAGCAAAATAACTGATAAATGGAGCCAGTGCAGTAATGTGGAGGTTACACTCATTTAAAGGGGAACCAAAGCTCCCAAAATTTTAAAGAAAGAATACATTGTATGTGTCAACACTATTCCAAACATTTTTGTATTGTTTATGTTTAGGTCTGGACAGGAAGACACATACGGTTTAAGAAATTAATTGCTGTCTTTGGGGCCAATATCACATGTCGAATAGGTAGGCTGAATGAGTGGAGCTCCAACCTTTAGTTCCCTGCCCATCTTCATTCCTTCCGACATAACGTCACTGTTGACATATGCAGTTTTATACTGTTCTGTTTATTTTTGCTCTTATCGCTTTTCTCTCTGTCTGTCCAGATATACAACCTATGGTACCACAGTGTTTACGGCTCTTATGGTGTCAAGGCACAGACTGTATATTATAAAAAATCTCATGGTACACCACCAAACAAAAATTTTACTAAAAGTATATGCTGTACGTATTAGGGGTGGGAATAGAAAACCGGTTTCGACTTCGAACCGGGTCCAATTGACCGATTCCATCGGAATTGCACACCTCCAACAATGGTGGTTCTCCTTAATGATCCTTTCATTTCCCAGCATAACGTCACTTCCCGTCACATACCTATTGACGCTGGTCCGCTTGGGCCAGAAGTATACCTTTCTAAGTCACCTAAAATCTTGGCCAGCTGAAAATGAACCAAAAGTGCATTTTTGGACCGAAATATTTTGAGCACTGAAATATCCTGGCTGAGACCTGATGTTATGATGACAAAAGGAAAAACCCGGGACATGCGCTAGACAGGAAACTGGCGTTAGCCTCAAGTCACGAGACAAAACTATTGAATCTAACGCCGGCAGCAGGACCAAAAATCTAAAGCATTAGCAAAGCAAAGCAAATTTATTTATATAGCACATTTCATACACGAGGTAACTCAATGTGCTTTACATGATTAAAAACCTTTAAAAACAAAGGAAAAAAATCTTATAAACATTTTTAAAAAAAGAGAAAAAAATAAGAACAATTAAAACAGCGTACAGTGCAAGAAATATCATTTAAAAGTGGAAATGCTCTAAAAAGCATGAGAAAAAGGAAGAGTTTTAAACCTGGACTTAAAAACATTCACACTTGGGGCTGACGTCACTTCTGTTGGCAACTTATTCCATTTGTGTGCAGCATAATAGCTAAATGCTGCTTCACCATGTTTGCTTTGGACTCTGTGCTCCACTATTTGACCTGAATCTGTCGATCTCAGAGCCCTTCTGGGTTTATAATCCATTCGCATTCCTTTCATGTATTTAGGACCTAAACCATTTAGTGATTTAAAGACCAACAGTACAACTTTAAAATGTGTAAAGACTTTAGAATTGGAGTAATATGCTCTGACCTATTTGTTCTGGCTCTGACCTATTTGTTCTGGTCTGCAGCATTCTGAACGAACTGCAGCTGTTTTATGCTCTTTTTAGGGAGTCCACCCGTTACAATAGTCAAGTCTACACACTGGAAGTGTCCAGCATTCTATTTTTTAGAAGAGGCTTAATGGCAACTACTTTAAGAGCTTTAGGAAATTAACTCGCCTGAAGTCAGCAATTGATTATTTGCTGCAAATCAGTTAGCACACACTTCACAGTAGCTTTGAAAAAGTCAGATGGTATTGAATCAAGACAGCTCCTTCATGGTTTTAGCTGCTAAACCGTTTTCTCTACAGGTTTTTGGTCAACTGTATCAAATTCTAACATGGTAATAGAGTTTTTCCTGAGTGGCTTCAGATGTAGTATCATTTTGCTGATTTGTACTGATATTCAACCTGATTGATTGTATTTTTTCACTAAAATAACAAGCAAATTCATTGCATTTATGAGCTGTTAGGAGTTCTGGAGCTATCTGTTGCGGGGGGTGGAGCTTGTCAACCACAGCAAACAGAGTGCGAGTATTGTTGAAGTTCTTACTGTTGATTTCATAAAAGTGTTGCTGTCTAGCCCTGAATAACTCTTGGTTAAAATTACAAAGACTTTGTCTGTAGAGGTCATAGTCAATTTAGAGTTGAGTTTTTCTCCGCTTATGTTCTGCTTTCCTACACTTTGATTTTGAGATCTTTACCATCATTGTGCTCCTCCATGGTGTTCAAGGTCTCCTGAAGATTGTCCATACATCCATCTTCTGCTTATCCGAGGTTGGGTCGCGGTCGCAGTAGCTTTAGCAGGGAAGCCCAGACTTCCCTCTCCCCAGCCATTTCCTCCAGCTCTTCCGGGGGCATCACAAGATGTTCCCAGGCCAGCCGGGAGACGTAGTCTCTCCAGTGTGTCCTGGGTCGTCCTGGCAGTCTCCTACTGGTGGGACATGACCGGAACACCTCACCAGGGAGGCCTAATCAGATGCCAGAGCCACGTCATCTGGCTCCTCTTAATGCGGAGGAGCAGCGGCTCAACTCTGAGCCCCTCCCGGATGACCGAGCTTCTCATCCTATCTCGAAGGGAGAACTCGGACACCCTGCAGAGGAAACTCATTTTGGCCGCTTATATCCGGGATCTTGTTCTTTCGGTCATGACCCACAGCTCGTGACCATCGGTGAGGGTAGGAATGTAGACTGACCAGTAAATTGACAGCTTCACCTTTCTACTTAGGTCATTCTTCACTAAATCAGACCGATACAAATTCCGCATCACCGATCTGCCTGTCGATCTCCCGTTCCATTCTTCCCTCACTCATGAACAAGATCCCAAGATACTTGAACTCCTCCACTTGGGGCATGATCTCATGCCTGACCTGGAGAGGACAGTACACCTTTTTACGACTGACGACCATGGTCTCAGATTTGGAGTTGCTGATTTTCATCCCAGCCGCTTCACACTCGGCTGCGAACCGGTCCAATGAGAGATGGATCATGGGTTGATAAAGCCAACAGAACCACATCATCTGCAAAAAGATCCTAAGACCACTAAACCGGATCCCCTCTACGCCTGTTATTTTTGGACTTGAGTTATGATGACGTCAGGACTATGTTAGGTAATTGGACAGCTGCAGACTGGTATATCGCCGGGCCTGATGGGTTTGTGGTAGAATTCTATAAATCCTATTTGGAATTGATAACTCCAGATTTGGTTAACCTGAATATCAAATATTTTTCTAACAGTAGATTACCCCCAACATTGTTTGAAGACAATTTCACTCTTTCATCCATCCATTCATTTTCCATACCGCTTTATCCTCACAAGGGTCGCGGGCATACTGGAGCCTATCCCAGCCATCTTCGGGCGAGAGGCGGGGTACACCCTGAACTGGTCGCCAGCCAATCGCAGGGCACATATAAACAAAGAACCATTTGTGCACACATTCACACCTAAGGGCTATTTAGAATCTTTAATCAACCTACCATGCATGTTTTTGGGATGTAGGAGGAAACCGCACTGCCCGGCGAAAACCCACGTAGGCACGGGGAGAACATGCAAACTGTGTGGCAGACGTGCTAACCAGACCAGCCGCAGACCAGATCGGGTTCTTGTGTGGACAGAACTCCTCATTTAACAGCATGCGACTTATTAATATAATTGGTTCCCCTCACCGTGACGTGCCTGAGGTCATAATTTCATTGGAGGCAGAGAAAGCATTTGATAGGGTCGAGTGGAAATATTTGTTCTATCTCTTATCAGGAGTTTGTGTCACGATATGTAATTGTATGATATTGTACTGGACTCAAAAGGAGACTGAGGCGGAGGGAGTAGATGAGAATGGTTTATTTGGGGGTAACTCAGGGTTTGTATTTCCAAGGCGTGATAGTGGTCCGTAGGAACAAGGAACATGCAGGAAGGGGGAGCATGAGTAAGTTGAAGAGCTTGACAGCATGGTTGGAGTGGGCAGTGCAGCGGGAGGGTACTGGTGGAGACAGTCTTGAGCAGAGACACATGAAATGTCGAGTGGATTTTGAGGGATTGAGGGAGCTTTAACTGGTGATGACTTTAGTGATCGGAAAACGACCAATGAAGCGTGGAGTGAGGTTACGTGATTCAGTCTGGTGAGGAAAGTCACGGGAGGTGAGCCAAACCATCTGACCGACCACAGGCATAGGGGAGGGATGACGATCTGCCAACCGCTTGTTTCTTTCAGCTGACCGAGCCAGCGCAGCCCTGATGTCTTTCCAAATAGAGGAGGAGTATCAGACGTAGGTGCTCTCTCACCGAAGGAACCTCCACCGTGTATTCCTGTTCCTGGAAACCGTAGCATACCATGAAGGGAGACATAACTGTGGCGGAGTTGGTGAGGGAGTTGTGGGCCGGATGAGTCCAGAGGCATTGCAATCGGGACCAAGGATACACAAGGGAACGGTCATACAGGGAGAGCTGTTGGTTTGGCTCACCACGGCGCTCTCGGTTCGTGGTGAGTCCTGTCTTTTGGTTTTATTGAGCAAGTGGCAATGAAGTGGCCTGGCTGTCCACAATAGATACATAATCGTTGGTTGATGCGGCGCTGTCATTCCAGAGGGTCTAATTGAGTCTTGCCAAGTTGCATGGGCTGCTCCAGTCTAGTGAGGGGTGAAGAGGAGGCGGCAGATGTTTCGATGAGAAGTGGAATTGCCCGAGGTGCTGTGCCCGTGGAAGGTGCCACGCTATGCGTTCTACCCCCTTTCTCTCGATCTCTTTACCACAAACGATTGCCCAATTTAATAGCTACAGAGATTAAGTCTTCCAGTGAGGAAGGCACCTTACTCCTTGTCTTTGAGCTGCTCAGAAAGTCCTTTATTGAAAATACTCTTCAACGCGGCTTCGTCCCACCCACACTCACTCCGCTAGAATCCGGAAATCTATGGAGGAAGAAGCCACCGAACTCAAGCCATGAGTGAGGTTTCGGAGGCGCCAAGTGGCTTTCCTGCCCTTAACGTGGTGGTCGTAGACCAGAGAATTTGTCAAATGATGCCAACACTGGCGAAGAATTATGCCATAGCGTGGTAGCCCACTTTGCGGCTTTTCCGCACAGGAGGTTAATGATGAAAGCTATTTTGGATTTGTCAGTGGGGTAACTCAGCGGTTGCAGATTGAATACTAGTGAACAGTTCAGTAAGAACTGACCACATGAACCTAGGTCCCCCTTTATCCAATATCTTTGATTTCCCTTTTTGAAATATTAAATATTATTATTATTTATTTTTTTATTTTTTAATATTTCATCTTTAAAAAGGGCAAACAAGGATATTGGATAAAGCAAAACTACACAAAGTCACACAACAGATAACAACCAAACCAAAGTAACAAAGAAACACTCTAAAACTGGAAACAAACTATGACCTGTGTGTAAGACGTGGAATTGTGGATTGTCCCTATCTGGACAACGACAACTGGCAACTATGACATGGCAAAGACAACGACAATGAACCGACAAGAACTGAAACAAACCAGGGAACTAAATACAAACAGATTGATGAGACAACGAGGAACACCTGGACGAGACACGAGTGGCTGGAGAGGGCTGATTGGTCGACACAAGGTAGACGAGAACAATTGGACACAACCTAATGAGCACACGACAAACATGGAACACAGGAAAACATGGAACAAAATTAAACACAACCCAAACCAAAACACAGACCATGACAAGAAGTGCTACACCCTGTGAGTGGAGGACAGGACAAGATAGGACAGGACTGGACAGGACAAGGGCAGGAGGGGAAGCATGCAGGACAGGTACCGACCTGACCGGACCTGACTGTACAACTGAAATGTGGTGGGTGTGGCTATGTGAATTATAAATGTCTATAGGACCACAGTGTAAGTCAGGGTATACCCAATAAATTCTCAGTCATAAGTTATTTGTCACAATGAGTGAGTGGCCCCACATACCGCAAATAAGTCCTATATGTATGTGTCTGCAAGATAATTGACACCGTTTTGATTGTCAAAAGGTGTTCTGTAATTGTTGTGCCTGGACCGCGGGGGCTGAGGACCCCACCCCACCCAATTGAAAGGCAGGGTCAGGCCAGGAGTCCATCCGAGAGCGGCCCGTTGGACGGGACACGCCCCACACTGAGAGATTCAGGGCGGTACATCGGCCCCACTAAGGCACCCCGACAACCGGCCACCCAGAGGAGGCCCCAGGGACCCAATGCTAGCCCCCAAGCCAAGACCCCCCCTCAACCGCCACTACTGCCCCCCACCCCCAGGACAGCAAGACGCCCCCCCCCACCAACCTGCAGGGCTCACAATGCACCCAGTCCCCGCCCAGCCCAAGAGCGACACGGTGCACCTTGTTTGGTGGAAAGGAGGGAGCCCCCAAGCCAAGCAGCCATCCAGCCCGAGGGGCGCAGTCTCAGGAGCACCGCCATGAGGCTAGTGAAAACTCCAGCACCTGCGGAACATGGGGGAGTCCACCACCAATGCCCGTCTGGAGATCCGTCAATTGAGTGTGTTGAGTAAAGTGTGTTCTACGGAGCACTTTATATTGTATAAGCTGTGAATTTGTGTTCTTTGTCATCCTAAACATGTTGTTAAATATCTGTATCCAGTAATTATGGTCAGAAGACATAGTGAGGTCTTCTTCCCATTTAGTTATTGGTAAGTGCATTGATTTAGTGCATGAGATTAATTTATAAAACATTTTTTTTCCTTTATGGGAGAAGGGTGAAGGGTGCTCTGAAGTGTTGGTATTCTTTTTTTTATTTCTGCATTTAATTTATTGTATTGAAAGAAGTTTCTGCCTGTTATTTGAAATTCTTGGAACAGTTCATCCCCTCCTTGAGCCGTCACCTTATCGTGGTGGAGGGGTTTGTGTGTCCCAATGATCCGAGGAGCTATGTTGTCTGGGGCTTTATGCCCCTGGCAGGGTCACCCACGGCAAACAGGTCCTAGGTGAAGGACCAGACAAAGCACGGCTCAAAGACCCCATATGAAGAAGACAAATTATGGACACAAGTTTCCCTTGCCCGGACGCGGGTCACCGGGCCCCCCCTCTGGAGCCAGGCCTAGAGTTGGGGCTCGAAGGAGAGCGCCTGGTGGCCGGGCCTGCACCCATGGCACAGCCCGGAAGGGTAACATGGGTCCCCCTTCCCATGGGCTCACCACCTGTGGGAGGGGCCATAGGGGTCGGGTGCATTGCGAGCTGGGCGGTGGCCGAAGGCGAGGACCTTGGTGATCCGATCCCCGGCTACAGAAGCTGACTCTAGGGACGTGGAATGTCACCTCTCTGGCTGGGAAGGAGTGTGTGAGGTCGAGAAGTTCCGACTAGATATAGTCGGACTCGCCTCCATGCACAGCTTGGGCTCTGGTACCAGTCCTCTCGAGAGGGTTTGGACTCTCTTCCACTCTGGAGTTGCCCATGGTGAGAGGCGCCAAGCAGGTGTGGGTATTCTTATTGCTCCCCGGCTCGGCGCCTGTACGTTGGGGTTCACCACGGTGGACGAGAGTGTAGCCTCCCTCCGCCTTCGGGTGGGGCGACGGGTCCTGACTGTTGTTTGTGCCTATGCACCAAACACCAGTTCAGAGTACCCACCCTTTTTGGAGTCCTTGGAGGGGGTGCTGGGGACTCCATCGTTCTGCTGGGGGACTTCAATGCTCACGTGGGCAATGACAGTGAGGAAGGGCGTGATTGGGAGGAACGGCCCCCCGTTCAAAACCCAAGCGGAACCCAACCCAATCTGGGATTCAACTTCCCGACGGACCCTCCTCTCCAGCACCCCTGAATAGACCTTACCAGGGAGGCTGAGGAGTGTGATCCCTTGTAGTTGGAACACACCCTCCGCCACCTCAGTCTGCCAATCCAAAGGCACTATCACCGATGTCCACGCGATGTTGCAGAGGCGTGTCAACCAGGACAGCCCTACAACATCCAGAGCCTTGAGGAACTCCGGGCGAATCTCATCCACCCCCGGGGCCTTGCCACCGAGGAGCTTTTTAACCACCTCGGTGACCTCAACCCCAGAGATAGGAGAGCCCGCCTCAGAGAACCCAGACTCTGCTCCCTCATGGGAAGGCGTGTCTGTGGAATTGAGGAGGTCTTCGAAGTATTCTCCCCACCGGCTCACAACGTCCCGAGTCGAGGTCAGCAGCGCCCCATCCCCACTATACACAGTGTTGATGGTGCACTGCTTTCCTCTCCTGAGACATCGGATGGTGGACCAGAATTTCCTCGAAGCCGTCCGGAAGTCTTTCTCCATGGCCTCACCGAACTCCTCCCATGCCCGAGTTTTTGCTTCAGCGACCAGCAAAGCTGCATTCCGCTTGGCCAGCCGGTACCCATCCGCTGCCTCAGTTCCACATGCCAAAAAGGGCCGATAGGACTCCTTCTTCAGCTTGACGGCTTGTAATATGAATATTATAGGTAAATAGTTGTTGTATGTGGTCAATTGCATGTTGTTCCCAGATGCTAAAATAAAGGGGTATATTGTTATGTTTTGAAATCTGGATTATGCCAGATTGGGGAGAGCATATGGGGAGCTAATTGAGATCCTGTAGCTTCTAAAGTTTGCCACCAAGCCGTTAAGGTGGATGCCATTTGTGGCGTTTAAGACTAATAAATGGGAGTTTTGAGAGTTTTATGTTGTTGCAATCTATCTGTTGCCAATGATGTGCCTCATTGTGGTGCATTCATTTGATGAGGTATTGTAATTGGTTAGCAAAATAATTCTGTTTAAAGTTGGGAGCATTTCGGCCTCCGTCCTGCTTACTTTTCTGAAGAGTGGATAAACTAATTCTGTTTTCTTAGTTTTTGAATAAAAATGTATTATGGCAGAATCTAATGTTTGGAACCACTTAAATGTGGTCCATGAAGAATCTGACTGATATCTGCGGGGTCTTTTTCAGAATAAGTCAGACCCCGATGGAGATCAGGCATTTTTCATCCCCTACAATTACAAGAGGCAGAAAGCTGGTCAAAGAAATATGCCACAAAAAAAGTAGAACTACAAACTTAGTGAGGATAAAATGTGAATATATCCAACCATTGTCTGCGAGACTAGCTCTTTTTAATATCAGGTCACTGGGTAATAAATCAATGTTGATTAATGACATCATTAAAACCTATGCTGTCATATACTGTCCTGCAGTACCATTATTGGAGCCTGGAGGGTGCTTTGCGTCCTCTCTCTCTCTCCCCCCTCCCCTCTCTGTTTTCCACACCAGTCTCCAATCAGCCTCATCACCACCAGGTATATAAACCTGTCTGTTCCCGGAAATCCTCCAAAGTATTGCAGCCTCTTCTAGCCTGTTCTCCTGTGTTCCTGATCCCCGTCACTCCTGCCACCAAGCCAGCTGCTTGTCCTCCCCACTGCCTGCCACCTGTCCAGGCCACCGCCTGCCAACACATCCAGGACCACTTCCATTACCTTCCTAAATAAAGCTGTTCATCACAATCTATCTGCCTCCGCCTGCTCTTGGGTCCAGCTCCTCGCACATGACAGAATACTTTGGCCATCATGGACCCAGGAACTCCGGAGGCACTGATGAACACAGTCACCCTCCAAGGCACCCACATAGGAAGACAAGAAAAAACTCTCCAAGAACTCATGGAATCCCTACACTCTCTCACACAACAAGTTTTCCTCCTTTCCTCAACGATGCTATCCAAACTTCCTCATGTAAGTACGCCTTCCGAGCCTGCAGCCTCAGAGCCACCCTCCCTCAAAGAACCGCTGCCCGAGCCCTACCCCGGGGACGTAGGAGCATGTAGCCAGTTTTTACTCAATTGCTCACTTGTTTTCAACCTTCAACCATACAGTTATCCTACCGAACAATCCAAAATTAGCTTATGTCACTAACCTCCTCCACGGCCCAGCAGCAAAATGGTCCACTTCCTTATGGCAAAACTCCTCCCTGGTACTCCACTCATTTGATTCTTTTTCCAACAAACTCTGTAAAATATTTGATCACCCTGTAAAGGGCAAAGAAGTCACCCATCGTCTCCTCACGCTCACTCAGGGTGCAAAGTCAGTAGCAGAATACTCCACTGAGTTCCGGATATTGGCAGGTGAATGTGGGTGGGATGATGCGGCACGTAGAGGGATTTTTTCTAATGGCCTCTCCGAGCAACTCAAGGATGAGCTCGCGGTCCGGGATGAGCCCTCGTCTCTCAAGGATCTCATCGGCCTTTCCATCCGTCTGGATAACAGACTGCGAGAGAGAATACGAGAGAGGGGGGGTTCGCTTGCGCAAAACCCTCCCACACCGTGCACCACGCCGTCAGCTTCTCACCCGCCTCCCGCACCGTCTTCCGCACTTCCATCACTCCCCGTAGCCACCGAAGAGCCTATGCAAATTGCCAAGACACGGTTAGATCCACAGAAGTGTCAGCGACGTGTCATCCAGCAGCTGTGTATCTACTGCGGTCAATCCGGTCACTTTATTTCCTCGTGCCCCCTCCGACCAAAAGACCAGGCTCACTGCGTCCCGAGAGCGTCGTGGTGAGCCAAACATCTATTCCCTCTTGCTCTCCCTCCTGCATGACCGTTCCCGCTTGCATTATAGTTTTGGATTATGACACCCCCATCAATGCCCTTATCGATTCCGTTGCCGATGACAGTTTCATTCATGAAGCCATAATTCACCAGCTCCAAATCCCTCTCCAACCACTTCCTTCTCCCAAAAAAAGACACAGCCCTGGATGGCCGAGTCATATCCTCTGTCACCCACCAAACAGTGCCATTCACTCTGTTTCTCTCCGGAAATCCCCATGAGGACATTTCCCTTTTTGTTATTCCTTGCCCTGAGACCCCATTAGTCCTCGGTATTCCCTGGTTTATACTACATAACCCTGCCATAGACTGCACATGTTTAGCTATAACTGGATGGAGCCCTCACTGCCACTCACACTGCCTGCGTTCTGCGATACCACCATCTGGAAACCCACCACCATCTGCCACGCCCGTTGACCTCTCCCGAGTCCCTGAAGAATATCATCACCTCTCCCCTGTTTTCAGTAAAGATCTGGCCATTTCTCTCTCTTTTTTTGTTTTGTTTTGTTGAGAAGAAAGACACCACTCTCCGCCCTTGTATCGACTGCTGTAGACTTAATGACATCGCCATTAAAGACAAATCACCACTACCCCTCATTGACCCGTCATTTGAAACCCTATGCGATGTCCAAATATTCACCAAATTGGACCTACGAAACGCCTACCACCTCATCCATATCCGAGAGGGGGATGAATAGAAGACCGCTTTCAATACCCCTCTTGGACACTGTGAATACTTAGTCATGCCATTCGGATTAACCATCTCCCGTGCAGTCTTCCAAGCCTTCATCAATGACGTTCTCCGCGGCATCTGTAGCATCTGCACCACTTGCACATTGACTGAGGAGTGTCTGCTACATTTGCACACTCAACATTGTCCCAGATTATCGCGCTACTATTCACTTTAAACTGCATACACTCCTTGAAGTCTCGGCGCCCTTTGCACAATGGTCATTGCACCGGACTCTTGCTATATTAGTCATTCAAACTGCTATCAGTGCTAGAGGACTCTGCATCTTTTTGCACAATTGTCAAAAAAATATAATAATTGTACTGGCATTACCAGATAACTAGTAACCCTTTATTGCTCAGTGACTGTGTTTCCTCAATGTTTTTATGTCTCAAAAGTGTTCTCTTTCAATTGACTGTCTGTCAAATTCCTTGTGTGTTTTTTGGACATACTTGGCAAAATAAAGATGATTCTGATTCTGATTCTTATGTTAAACCGGCTCGTTTTTGTTTACCTGGACGACATTCTAATTTTTTCCCGCTCCCCAGAAGAACACCATAATCACATACGCCAAGTCCTGCAGCACCTCCTCGAAAACCGTCTGTACGTCAAACCGGAAAAGTACGAATTCCACCTCTTTTCTGTACATTTTCTCGGCTACATTATTGCCAAAGGTCAACTGCAACCAGACCCCTCCAAAATCCAAGCAATCCTAGACTGGCCAATTCCCACCACCCGGAAAGCACTCCAACATTTCCTTGGATTCGCCAACTTCTACCGCCGCTTCATCCGCAATTACAGCAAGGTCGCACTTCCCCTCACCATCCTTACATCCATCAAGTCTCCCTTTCAGGGGACTCCGGCACCATCCCAAGCTTTCGAGCAACTCAAAACCCTTTTTACCGGTGCTCCCATCCTCCGCCACCCAGACCCCTCCCTCCAGTTTGTGGTCAAGGTTGACGCCTTGGACACGGGGGCAGGGGCTGTCATCTCGCAGCGGGACCCCACGACCCAGAAACTCCACCCCTGTGCTTTTTTTCCCCATCGCCTGTCCCCTGCCGAGAGGAACTACAATGTCGGCAACAGAGAGCTGCTGGGCATTGTACGGGCCTTGGAAGAGTGGAGGCACTGGCTGGAGGGACTGAACTTCCATTTATCATTTGGACTGACCACAAGAATCTCTTCTAATTCCGTACCACCAAATGCTTTAACCCTCGACAAGCCCGCTGGGCCCTCTTCGTGAGCAGGTTTACCTTCAGCCTCTCCTTCCATCCTGGATCCTGAAACAGCAAACCAGATGACCTATTCAAATTCTTCTCACTCCCCTCCAGTCAAGAAGAACCGGAACCCATCCTTCCTTCCTCGTGCTTCGTTGGAGCAGCCACTTGGAAAATTGAGCAGGTGGTTAAGGAGGCTCAAAGACTCACCCGGATCCCAAGACCGGGCATCCAAACCGCCTGTTCGTACCCGATTCCGCACGCTCTGACGTTCTTCAGTGGGCTCACAACTCCAAACTCACCTGTCATCCCAGCATCACCCGCGCCATTCAGTTCATCCGGCAGGTGGCCCAGCCTCGTTCAAGACACCCGAAAGTTGGTCCAAGCCAGCTACCGTG
This sequence comes from Phycodurus eques, assembly GCF_024500275.1. Lineage (NCBI taxonomy): Eukaryota > Metazoa > Chordata > Actinopteri > Syngnathiformes > Syngnathidae > Phycodurus > Phycodurus eques. The sequence continues at coordinate 6,575,198 of NC_084526.1, read as the reverse complement.
GATTGAGTACGCCCACAATTCCCTCACTAGTTCCGCTACCGGTATGTCCCCGTTCATGGCTTGCTATGGGTTCCACCCACCTTTATTCAAGGAACAAGAGCAGGCAGTGGCAGTTCCCGCTGTTAAAGACCACATCAAGAGGGTCCAGGCCGTATGGAAGGATGTCCGGGCGGCCTTGAACCGATCCGCCGAAAGGAACAAAAGTCTTGCGGACCTTCATCGCTCTCCTGGATCCAAATACAAGGTGGGTCAGTCAGTTTGGCTCGCTTCACACGACCTCCCACTTCAAACGGAGTCTCCATGTTTCATCGGTCCTTTCCCCATAACTAAAATCATCAAGCCCACTTCCATCCAATTAAAACTTCCACAGTCCTTGAAGATTCATCCTACATTCCACGTCTCTTTGCTGAAGCCTTTCTCCACCTGTGCCCTGACATAAAGGATATCGCTATTTCTGACCATTTTTGTGTATTCTTTGAATTACAAATTTTCCAAAAGTTCAGACAACCTCAATGTCTAGTAAGAAAAGGTACATAAATGAGAGTACCGCCACTATGTTTATGGAGACCATAGCTGTGCCACATATTGTGAATGCTGAGACAGTTGATGAACTTTTGGATCATTTCACCTGGAAAATCTCAAATGTCATGAATGTTGTCACTCATATTACAACCCCGATTCCAATGAAGTTGGGACGTTGTGTTAAACATAAATAAAAACAGAATACAATGATTTTCAAATCATGTTGAACCTATATTTAATTGAATACACTACAAAGACAAGATATTTAATCTTCAAACTGATAAACTTAATTGTTTTTATCAAATAATCATTAACTTAGAATTTTATGGCTGCAACACATTCCAAAAAAGCTGGGACAGGTGGCAAAAAAGACTGAGAAAGTTCAGGAATGCTCATCAAACACCTGTTTGGAACATCCCACAGGTGAACAGGCTAATTGGGAACAGGTGGGTGCCATGATTGCGTATAAAAGGAGCTTCCCTGAATTACTCAGTCATTCACAAGCAAAGATGGGGCGAGGTTCACCTCTTTGTGAACAAGTCTGTGAGAAAATAGTCAAACAGTTTCAGGACAATGTTCCTCAACATACAATTGCAATGAATTTAGGGATTTCATCATCTACGGTCCATAATATCATCAAAAGGTTCAGAGAATCTGGAGAAATCACTGCATGTAAGCGGCAAGGCCGAAAACCAACATTGAATATCCGTGACCTTCAATCCCTCAGGCGGCACTGCATCAAAAATCGACATCAATGTGTAAAGGATATCACCACATGGGCTCAGGAACACTTCAGAAAACCAATGTCAGTAAATACAGTTCGGCGCTACATCCATAAGCGCAACTTGAAACTCTACTATGCCAGGCAAAAGCCATTTATCAACAAAACCCAGAAACGCTGCCGGCTTCTCTGGGCCGGAGCTCATCTAAGATGGACTGATGCAAAGTGGAAACGTGTTCTATGGTCCGACGAGTCCACATTTCAAATTGTTTTGGGAAATTGTGGACGTCGTGCCCTCCGGCCAAAGAGGAAAAGAACCATCTGGACTGTTATGGATGCAAAGTTCAAAAGCCAGCATCTGTGATGGTATGGGGCTGTGTTAGTGCCAATGGCATGGGTAACTTGCACATCTGTGAAGGCACCAGAATCAGAATCAGAATCATCTTTATTTGCCAAGTATGTCCAAAACACACAAGGAATTTGTCTCCGGTAGTTGGAGCTTCTCTAGTACAACAGACAGTCAATTTACAGAACACTTTGGAGACATAAAGATATTGACAAAAAACAATTGTGCAAAAAGATGCAGAGTCCTCTAGCACTTAGAGCAGTTCGAATGACTAATATTGCAATAGTCCGGTGCAATTACCATTGTGCAAAGGGCGCTGAGACTTCAAGGAGTGTATGCGGTTTAAAGTGACGAGTAGTGCGATCATCTGGGACAATGTTGGTTGTGCAAATGTTACAGATACTCCTCAATCAGTGTGCAAATGGAGCAGATGCTACTCTGGCATGAGTGGCCAGTATATGCAAATAGTGCAGCATGGCGAGACAACTACAGTGAGTGCACAAGTAATACATAATTGCCCCCACAGAATGTGACAACGAACTCAAGTCAAAAAATTGCCAGCTTGTTGTAATGGAATTATAGGTTAGGTGTTTAAGAAGTTGATCGCAAGAGGGAAGAAGCTGTTAGAATATCTACTAGTTCTAGTCATTAATGCTAAAAGGTACGTACAGGTTTTGGAGAAACATATGCTGCCCTCCAAGCAACGTCTTTTTCATGGACGCCCCTGCTTATTTCAACAAGACGATGCCAAACCACATTCGCACATGTTACAACAGCGGTGCTTCGTAGTAAAATAGTGTGGTTACTAGACTGGCCTGCCTGCAGTCCAGACCTGTGTCCCATTGAAAATGTGTGGCGCATTATGAAGCGTAAAATACAACAACGTAGACCCCGGACTGTTGAACAGCTGAAGCTGTACATCAACCAAGAATGGGAAAGAATTCCACCAACAAAGCTTCAACAATTAGTTTCCTCAATTCCCAAACATTTATTGAATGTTGTTAAAAGAAAAGGTGATATAACACAGTGGTAAACATGACCCTGTCCCAGCTCTTTTGGAACGTGTTGCAACCATAAAATTCTAAGTTCAGGATTATTTGCTAAAAACAATAAATTTGATCAGTTTGAACATTAAATATCTTGTCTTTGTAGTGTATTCAATTAAATATAGGTTGAATATGATTTGCAAATCATGGTATTCTGCTTTTATTTATGTTTAACACAACGTCCCAACTTCATTGAAATCGGGGTTGTAAAATTAAGACAATCTTGAGGCGACCTAGAACAGCGTGGAGGAGCACAATGATGGTCAAGATCTCTAAATCAAAGTGGAAGAAAGCAGAACGTTAAGTGGAGAAAAACTCAACTCTAAATTGACTATGACCTCTGCAGACAAAGTCTTTGTAATTTTAACCAAGAGTTAGTCAGGGCTAGACAGCAACACTTTTCTGAAATCATCAGAAAGAACTTCAACAATACTCGCACTCTGTTTGCTGTGGTTGACAAGCTCACAACCCCCACGAATCAGATAGCTCCAAAACTCCTAACAGCAGATAAATGCAATGAATTTGCTTGTTATTTTAGTGAAAAAATACAATCCATCAGGTTAAATATCAGCACAAATCAGCAAAATGATACTACATCTGAAGCCACCCAGGAAAAACTCTATTACCATGTCAGAATTTGATACAATTAACCAAAAAACTGTAGAGAAAACGGTTCAGCAGCTGAAACCATCAACGAGCTGTCTTGACTCAATACCATCTGACTTTTTCAAAGCTACTGCAAGCTTGCTGATTTGTAGCAAATAATCAATTGCTCACTTCAGTCAGGCGAGTTTCCTAAAGCTCTTAAAGTCGCTGCCATTAAGCATCTTCTAAAAAAATAGAGCGCTGCACGCTTCCATGTTAGAAAGCTATCGACCCATCTCAAAACTCCCTTTCATAGCCAAGATTGATGAGAAAGTTGTTTTTCATCAACCCAGCAATTTCCTGAACTTAATTTGTCTTTTTGACAAACTTCAATCAGATTTCTGAACTAATCACAGTACAGCCTGCTCTTATCTAAGTGCTAAATGATATAACAAATAGATATAACAAAACTGAGATAATTGTTTTTGGCAATAAAGAAAAGAGGATTGCTGTTAGTAAATACCTGGAGTCACTCCCTATAAAAAGCCAAGACAAAGTCCAAAACCTTGGTGTTGTGACAGATTCCGACCTGGCTTTCAACAGTCATATCAAATCAATTACTGAAACTGACTTCTACCTTTAGCTCATTCAGAAGTCTGCAGCTCGGGGTCGGACCAGAACAAAGAGGTCAAAGCATATTACTCCAATTCTCAAGTCTCTACATTGGGTCCCAGTCAGCTTTAGAATAGATTTTAAAGTTGTGCTACTGGTCTATAAATCACTAAATGGTTTAGGTCCTGAATAAATGAAAGAAATACTAATGGGATATAAACCCAATAGGTCTCTGAGATCGACAGACTCAGGTCAAATTGTGGAGCACAGAGTCCAAAGCAAACATGGTGAAGCAGCATTTAGCTATTATGCTGCACACAAATGGACTAAGTTGCAGACAGAAGTGACGTCAGCCCCAAGTGTGAATGTTTTTTTAAGTCCAGGTTTCAAACTCTTCCTTTTTCTCTTGGTTTTTAGAGCATTTCCACTTTTAAATGATATTTCTTGCACTGTACGCTGTTTTAATTGTTTAATTGTTTAATTGTGTTTTTTCCTCTTTGTTTTAAATGTTTGGAAGATGTTTTTTTTCTTCTTTGTTTTGGAACGCTTTTAATCATGTAAACCACACCTTGTGTATAAAATCAGCGGAATAAATAAATTTGTTTTTCTTTGCTTTAAATGGAATCATTGAGAATACATTTATTTGAGGTCAGGTTTTCATTTTTATTCTGGCTATTCTTCCCAGTAGTGATATCGGCAAGTTATTCCAGCGTATTAAATCAGATGAGATTTTTTCCAGAAGTGGTGTGTAATTTAGATTGGTTAGTTCTGTGACTTTTGGTGAAATATTAATACCTAAATACTTAATGTTTCCTACAGGAATGGGGTAATCTGGGATTTGATCTCCAGGATTCCATGAGTTTGCTGTTATTGGGAGCATTGTTGAGTTTTTTGTTGCATTGTTGTTCAGTTGATAGAGTAATATGATAATTGTGAAAAATGTTTTAATGAGATTGAAGATGGCTTGAAGAGATAAATTGGGTTTCTGTAAATAAAGAAGAATATCCATCCTTCCATCCATTTTCTGAGCCGCTTCTCCTCACTCGGGTCGCGGGCGTGCTGGAGCCAATCCCAGCTGTCATCGGGCAGGAGGCTGGGTACACCCTGAACTGGTCGCCAGCCAATCGCAGGGCACAAACAAACAAACAACCATTCGCACTCACATTCACACCTACGGGCAATTTAGAGTCTCCAATTCATGCATGTTTTTGGGATGTGGGAGGAAACCGGAGTGCCCGGAGAAAACCCACACAGGCACGGGGAGAACATGCAAACGCCACACAGGCGGGACCGGGGATTGAACCAGTCAGCCACTGTGCCGCCAAGAAGAATATCATTAGCATACAAATTGATTTTGTGTTCTGTCAGTGGTGAGCAGATACCTTCAATACTAGCACTCTGACGTATAGTGGTAGCAAGTGGTTTGATTAATATTGCAAACAGCATTGGTGAAAGTGGACACCCTTGTCTGGCTGCTCTTTGTAGAGTAAAACTTTGTGATGTGATCCTGTTCGTGGTGACTGTCGCTTTTGGCGAGGTGTATGATGTTGATATCCAATGTATAAATTAGTCTCCAAAGCCACATTTGGAAACGGGAAAGACCAGTTAACTTTATTGAAAGCTTTCTCTGCGTCAAGTGACATGATGATTGCTTTTAGATGTTTACGGCGTGACATGCTTATTAAATTTAAGAGACGTCTGACATTATTTGTGGAACTTCTACCTTTAATGCAACCTGTCCGGTCAAAGTGGATTATGGACGGGAGTACCTTTTCAAGTCTCCCTGCAAGGGCTTTCGAGACAATCTTGCTAAATAGCCAGGAGAGTTGGTTCTTCGCCTGATTTTAGTAGTAATTTTATTGGAGCTGTGTTCATATGGCTACTAATTTGACCTTTATCTTTTATCTCTTCTGAAAAATAGAGGCGCTAGTAATGGCCAGAAATGTTTATTGAATTTGACAGAAATTACGTCCAGGCCAGATGCGCTTCCTGATTGCATATTTTTTAATGCATTATGTTATTCTGTGATGGTTAAAGGAGCATAAAGACTGTCATTAATTTCTGTGTTTAATTGAGGGAAGCTTAGATCATTAATAAAAGTTTCAATTTCTTTTTGGTATGGATTGCTTGAAGATTGGTATAAGCTGCTATAATAATTGTGAAAAATGTTATTATTTATTTCTAGTGGTAACTGTGTACAGTTGCTTTTTGGTGAATCTTGATTGGCCGTAATCAATGATTTTTCTTGATTGCGTTAAAGTTGCTTCACGAGAAATGTGTCTTATTTATTATTGTACTCAAAGTTAGTTTATCTTAACTCTTGTAGAAATTCTGTTCTTTTTGATATGATGACGTCTAATTGATGTTTTTCTTTTAGAAGTTGGTTTCTAAGCACTATCTGTCAGATTAATTGCATATTCTTCTGTGAGATGTTTCATTTTTTCCTCCATTTCAGTTGATAATTTTAGTTCTTGTTTTTTCTTGTATGTAGAGTATGATATGACTTGACCTCTCATTACAGATTTCTTGCTTTCCCACAGCAGAGATGCGGATATGGTTGAGGAGTCATTGAATTTAAAAAAATCGTCCCATTCTTTACTCACAAATGAATCAAAGTTCGGGTCTTTCAACAGGGGCGTGTTAACGCGCCATGTTGGTGGAGGTCCCAGATTTCACAAAATTTTTAGGGACAGAGAAATTGGTGCGTGGTCACTGATGATGATTGGATGTATTTTGGAAGTAATTCTTTGAGCTACCGTATTGTTTGAGAGAGAAAAATCTGCAAGCTATATGTCGACTGCATTTGTCACAGCCTGTAACCTTGCCCTAACTTTAGGAGCTTCCATGACAATGTGTGAAATTTCCTTGGAATGTTGAGCCCTTTAACTGCACATGCCATGGTGCGTTTTCATTTTGAGAGATGCCTCTAGTGTTACACTTCATAAGTGGAACACTCGAGTGTTTTGTGGATACTGATACCTGATATTGTGAGGACTGGTAGCTGGTCGTATTTGCTGTTGGTTTAACATGATGATTTCTGCGTCAGTGCTTCGCGAATAAAGTAGCGTTAAGGATGATGAAAAATATGTCTGCATGGTAACAATAACTGTGCAAGACGTCTTATATTATTCAGGTGGAAACAAGTTCTCTCTCCATCACACAATAGTTGTCATGTGTGTGTGTGTGTGAGTGTGTGTGTGTGTGTGTGTGTGTGTGTGTGCGCGCGCGTGTGTTCCAGGTTTTGTCTTCCTCTCTCTCGTTTCTCACACACCTGCTCCTGTGAGCATCTTCACCACCTGTGCCTCGTTCATACCTAATTACCGATTGTATTTAACCTCGTGTCTCATTCCCACTCGTTGCCAGTTCGTTCTGTCATGAACGGAACAGAGGCTAGGACCCAAAAATGCAAGACTCCAAAACAAATGGACAGTTTCCAAAAAGAGAGGTTTAATAGACGGGCATAGGTCGGTACACGGGCAGGCAATCCAAGAAGGGCAACAGTATCCAAGAACATGAGGCAAAGAGGCAAGGTCGATAATCGGAACAGGGTCAAAGTCTTACTGTGAGTCTGTGACAAGGAATGCTGGAACGTGACGACAAGGTACAACGAACTGGCAACGAGTGGGAATGAGACACGAGGTTAAATACAATCGGTAATTAGGTATGAACGAGGCACAGGTGGTGAAGATGCTCACAGGAGCAGGTGTGTGAGAAACGAGAGAGAGGAAGACAAAACCTGGAACACACACACACACACACACACACACATGACAATAGTTGGCTTTGGGAGGTATTGATTTATATCAAATTAGACAAGATGAGACACTCGCTTTTGGGTGCTCATACAGTTTTCTGATATCCCCCCCACCCCAAATGTATTTATTTTGTTTTGGTTTATTTTATTTTATAATATTTTTACATAAATATATGTATGAATGTTATATATGTGCAAGTGTTGATAAGGGATTAAGGGTAAAAAGGGTTCCTTTTTTAAGATTAAGCTTTTGATGTCCTCTCAATATACACTGCAAAAAAAATAAATCATTGACAGCATGTTACTACGGTGCATCATGTATTGCGGGCTGTAAGTGCTAAAATCCAGATAAAACGATTAGTAAAAATTTGTTTAAGTAAAGCAATAGTACAATTTAATTTCCCCCACAGCCACTACCAAACACTATTATTCTTTCTATGGACCACCTCTACTTCCTGAACTTCTGGTATCCAGCCCCAAACAAATGAGAAAGCAAGGTAAAAGTGGCACTCTTTATTAGAAGTCAAACTGAGTCGTCCACAATTTGTACCTACAAAGCACCCTGAATAAACATACTATTTTGCATATTTATTGGTAGTTGTGGCTTACTAAGGCTTAACAAGGAGGAATATTGAAATCAGAAAAAAATGAGAGGCGAACCATGTAGATAATTGAAGAATTATCAGAAAACATTGCTGGCTAGTAAATCAGACTAGTCTGTGAAAATCACAACCAGCTGGTCAAGTTGAGTGTCCAAAGCTGGCGCTGCGGGTCATGACCTTATTCAAGGTACGTAAAACACATACCGCAACAGTTTGTTACAATTATTAAAGAGCAACAAGAACATGTAAATACATTCCGGGCTTGACAACATTCACAACCACAAGGCTAATATCCAAGCCAGTCCAGGCCTGTGTCAAATCATGTAACCATGAATTTGAACATAAAAAAGGTTAGGCCCCTTTATAAAGATTTGTATCACTTTGTTAAGGAATAAGGTTAGTTAGTTAGTTAGTTAGTTGGGTTCAGTTAATGGATTGATAAACCAGAAGAGGTTTCTGGTCCCCTCCTTTGCTCTTTCGTGTGTAGTAGGCAACAACCACAGCCAACACTACCACAGACAACGAGCACGCACTACCAAAGACCATAGTGCTGATGCTGGTGCTGAACATCTCTCTGATTTCCATTTGTCCTCCCCTCAATTTGGTTTCTCCAGAAACTGACAAAAAACATGAATGCAAAGTTAGATGATAGAGTGCAGTAAGCAGGTAGATATGTGATATAAGATATGTGTGTTGTAAGATATGTGGGTACTTTACAGTATATAAGCACCTGGCATAGGAGTGTCACTCTTTCTCATCACATCACCGTAGTCCATCTCAGTCGTCTTTCTCACATTAGCTTTAATCATGTCAGCATGCCCTATTTTCACCACACCATTGTTGTGGTGGACAGCTGCACTGGGAACAGCCTCACTGACAAACTGAAAAGGACCTTGAGTCAACGAGTGGATGGAGGTCTGCATGCCCACTGCTCGTCTGCGCCTGCGGAACTTCTCGTTCAAACAACCCATGGCACATCTGGAGAGGGGATCGTTCACGTCGCACATAAGGACTGTGCAAGTGATGTAAACCTGTAAGATGGCACGTCAGTCTAATTTCAGGAGCAAATATTAAATAATTTCATATTAACCATTTTTAGTTTAGACTTGTGATTCTCAACTGGTGGAACTGGTGAACACGGAACTGATGGGTCGCAACCTTAAAGTTTGGGTGGGTCGAGGACAGCCAGCAAAAAATTGCATGCAGAGTGGTGCCTTGAGATACAAGTGACCCTGACTTTTTTCGAGATACGAGCTGTCGATCAGTCATTTTTTTGCTTTGACTTGTGACCGCAAAATTGAGATATAAGCGCTGTATGCTGGCAGGTGACTCAACTCACAACAAAAAGCAGTTTGGCAGATAACATTTGTAATTATTCTTCAAAAAAAGAGATTTCAAGCTGTTTATTGCCACTCAGGTGAAGGTTACTTTCAAAATAAACATGAATGCAATATAATGGGAATCTCCATAGACACACGGGCTAACAATTTGCATCTATGTGACAGATATCTGAACAGAAATAGTGCGCCAATACATGTAGACATATAACATAACAATATTATATAATATTATATATAATATTATATATATATATTATATAATATAACAATATTCACAGGCATATACCTTATTATTTATCCTTTGTGAAGAACGACTAATATCACTGCCAGACTGAGACTCCGAGAGAGGTGCTCCGTCTCCAGTACAGCATATCTGTGTGATTGTCTTATATTACCCCCAGGAGGCCAAAGCGTCCACACCAGAATGAGCAGCACAATGTGCATTGAAGGATAAACTGTGACAAAAACTGTTTAATCACTTTAGATTCTATGTAATGATGTCATTACTGTATGTTCTTCTAAAGTATAATATTATAGAGTGCTATTTTCTCTTTTTTTGGGGAAGGCGAGAACGAATCATTCATTTCAATGGGGAAGATGATTTGCGATACGAGTGTTTTGAGTTACAAGTGTGGTCACGGAACAAATTAAACTTGAACATATTATATTAGATAAGGGAAAGGAAGAATACAGGGTTCCCCCACATATTCGCAATTCGCTACTTGCAGATTAAACTTTTTTTTTTTTAATTTGTTGATTTCTTATTTTTATTATTATTATTTTAACTATCCTTAGTTATTTGCTGCGGCACGTTGGATGACTGTTTAGAGCATCAGCCTCACAGTTCTGAGGACCGGGGTTCTCCTCGTGCCTGCGTGGGTTTTCTCCGGGCACTCCGGTTTCCTCCCACATCCCAAAAACATGCATTAATTGGAGACTCTTACTTGCCCGTAGGTGTGACTGTGAGTGTGAATGGTTGTTTGTTTGTATGTGCCCTGCGATTGGTTGGCAACCAATTCAGGGTGTACCCCGCCTCCTGCCTGATGATAGCTGGGATAGGCTCCAGCACGCCCGCGACCCTAGTGAGGAGAAGCGCCTCAGAAAATGGATGGATGGATAGGTATTTGCTTAAGAACTCACCTATACACAGTTTCTGTGTTCAGACCAAAGCATTGTCTAATATGAAAGTATTGCTTTAGCACCATCTTATGACATCTTGGTGCCAAGGAATTTTGTTGAAGTGAGATGAGGATCTTCATGTAGTGCTTTGCCATCATCTTGTAGCATCTGTGGTAACTATACACCTTTTTGGGGGGCCGTGAATTATTTGCGGATTTATGCTATTCGTACCTGCCTCACGCTCTAGCTACTCGTAAACAATGCAATGCAGTTCAGCCTCTGGATAGGTGATGTCATGGATAGTGATATGTTTTTGGGAGTACATCAAACTAATTTGAAAAGGTGTTTAAAATTTTTTATATTGTGAACGTTTCCAGAGGCAATTTTTAAACAATAAATGTATTTACTTTATTTATTTTTATATACTTTATTGTTCTTAACATCTATGAAAGTGGGTCACGACTTCACAATAAGAGGGCCATTGTGGTCGAGGGTGACAACAGTTGAGACCACTGGTTTGGACTGTACTGAAATAATAATCATTCATTCATTCATTCATCTACCGTTACGCTTATCCTCACTAGGGTCGCGGGCGCGCTGGAGCCTATCCCAGCTATCTTCGGGCGAGAGGCGGGGTACACCCTAAAGTGGTCGCCAGCCAATCACAGGGCACATATAAACAAACAACAATTCGCACTCACATTCACACCTACGGGCAATTTAGAGTCTTCAATTAAAAACTTCAATAATCAATAATAATAAAATAGCTACAAAAACAGAAAAACTAAAATCCGTGGTCTATCGCATCCTTTCCCATTCTTAGGATTTCATCTTGGCAAAGGCCTTTATTATTAATGTCTTCAATAATTTAAATTGTATCCTTTATTTTTAAATATTTATATGTAGAGTATGTACAATATATCACAATACATGATGCAAGGGTTTAGGTTGTAGTCAGAACTGGAATGCATCAAAATGAAAGTCGTTCCTAATATTTTCGACTCATGCAACTAATTAAGATAACCGAAAATATTAGATACGCTCTCAGTATGCTGCAGTATACTGTAGCTTAATGCCAGGGTGGGCAAAGTATGGCCCGCGGGCCACATACAGCCCCTCTCCGTTGAACAATTCAAATCAAGCACAATAAGCTTTTACTAGTAGTGGGCGGATCGATCCAAATATCGATAATATTGATACCAAGTCCGTATCGGTACCAGATCGATACGAGCATGGAAATATCGATACAGTAGTTTCGGTTTCGCTCTGCATTGCCTCAGTTTCATCAAACAGGCAACACCAGACTTAGCGTTTCTGTCTCAGTGCAGAGCAAACATACTTTGCTCCTCCTCCCTACATTTTTTGTTTCAGTGTTATGCTGTCACACGAATTAGGAGCGGAAAGAAAATAAGTAAGCAAGCTGTTGGCTCGGGGCCACCAGTCCACCAGCAGTTAATTGTCAACGTAAAACTGTCCATATGTTACTTTAGCCAACTCAAAAGTATGAATTATGTTAAAACCTTGATGTAATACATTAATACCATTGAAATATTTCGTTCCGTTCCATTACATTCGATTCTCAACACCGCTTATTCTAGTTAGGGTTCCAGGGTGCTGGAACCTATCCCAAGTGACTTTGGGCGAAAAGCGGACTACACCCTGAACTGGTCACCAGTCAGTCGCAGGGCACATAGAGACACGGACAGTCATTCGCACTCACATTCAAACCATCACTGAGTGGGGACTGAACCCACGCTGCCTGCACTAAAGTCAGGCAAGTGTACCACAACACCATCAGGGACATCCATTGAAATAGTATTTAAATTAATACATTTACTGGAGGCGGCACGGTGGACGACTGATTCGCACGTCTGCGTCACAGTTCTGAGGACTTTGATTACAATCCGGCCTCGTCTGTGTGGAGTTAGCATGTTCTCCATAAGCCTGTGTGGGTTTTCTCTGGGTACTCCAGTTTCCTCCCACATTCCAAAAACATGTGTGGTAGTTTAAGATTTGAAGACTCTAAATTGTCAGTAGGTATGAATGTGAGTGCTCATGGTTGTTTGTTTATATGTGCCCTACAATTGGCTGACAAACAGTTCAGGGTGTACCCCGCCTCTTGCCCACAGTTAGCTGGGTTAGGCTCCAGCATACCCAAGACCCTTGTGGTGATAAGTGGTGTAGAAAATGGATAGCTGGGTGGACATTTACTGGAATTATTTATTTAAGAAAAAAAATCCAGACATGAAAGTGAATGGGGAAAAATTATTTGTTACTGTTTTATTGTTTCATTCATTCATTCGTTCATTTTCCACACCGCTTATCCTCACTAGGGTCACGGGCGTGCTGGAGCCTATCCCAGCTATTTTCAGGCGAGAGGCGGGGTACACCCTGAACTGGTCGCCAGCCAATCACATTATATTGTTTCAGATATTTTTTTTTGATATATAATAAAGTATTTTATCTTTACAAATAAATGTTGTCCTAATTCTGTCCTGGTTTTCAACTGTTTAATAATTAAAAAAAAGAAATCCTCACAAAAACACTTAAAGGTCGTGAAAAGTAATTGAGATTTAGCAAGTCGATAATGCACCTACCTTCATTTTTTTCAAATTAGCGATATCGGGGATACTGGCCTGTATTAATTTAGTTTCGGCTTGATACCAAAATAATGCAGCCCTATGGGGGTGCACAAACCAGTACAAACTGTAGGCCGGTCACAAGCACGGATAAATGCAGAGGGTTGCGTCAGGAAGGGCTTCCAGCTTAAAACTTTGCCAAACAAATATGAGCGTTCATCGAAAGCGGGTTCTTATGCAGAAAGAGAAGAGGAAAGCACAGACCCTAGAATTGAATGTGAGGACTTTGAATGTTGGGATTATGACAGGAAAATCCCGGGAGTTGGTTGACATGATGATTAAGAGAAAAGTTTATATATTGTGTGTCTGGGAGAGCAAGTGGAAAGGCAGTAAGGCGAGAAGTTTGGGGTAGGGTTCCAATTATTTTACCATGGTGTAGATGGGAAGAGAAGTGGAGTAGGGGTTATTTTAAAGGAAGAGTTAGCTAAGAATGTCTTTGAGGTGAAAAAGGGTATCAGATCGAGTGATGAGGCTGAAACTTGAAATTGAGGGTGTTATGTATAATGTGATTAGTGGCTATGCCCCACAGGTAGGATGTGACCTAGAGGTGAAGGAGAAATTCTGGAAGGAGCTAGAGGAAGTAGTTCTGAGCATCCCAGACAGAGAGAGAGTTGTGGTGAAGGAAACAGGGGTGATGAAGAAGTGATGGCTAAGTACGGCATCCAAGGAAAGGAACTTGGAGGGACAGATGGTGGTAGACTTTGCAAAAAGGATGGAAATGGCTGTAGTGAACACTTTTTTTCCAGAAGATACAGGAACATAGGGTGACCTACAAGAGCGGATGTAGAAGCACGCAGGTGGATTACATCTAATGCAGGCGATGTAATATGAAGGAGGTTACTGACTGTAAGGTAGTGGTAGGGGAGATTGTGGCTAGACAGCATAGGATGGTGGTGTGTAAGATGACTCTGGTGGGACGGTGGAAGATTAAGAAGACAAAGGCAGAGCAGAGAACCATGTGGTGGAAGCTGAGAAAGGAAGCGTGTTGTGCGGCTGTACAGGCAGGAGAGTACTTGGTGTATCTTCTGGGAGGAAAATGGAGAAGGAGACTTGGTGGTGGAACCTCAAACTACATACAGTCAAATCATACAAGAAAAGAGGTTAGCTAAGCAGAAGTGGGACACTGAGAGGACCGAGGAAATGAGAAAGAAATACATGTGAGATGTGACTTAGGGCAAAGGTAGAGGTGGCAAAGGCCAAACAAGAGGCATATGATGACATTTATGCCAGGTTGGACACTAAAGAAGGAGAAAAAGATCAATACAGGTTGGCCAGACAGAGGGATAGATATGGGAAGGATGTGCAGGAGGTGAGGGTGAGTAAGGATAGAGATGGAAATGTGTTGACTGGTGCCACTAGTGTGCTGGATCGATGGAAAGAATGCTTTGAGGAGTTGATGAATGAGGAAAATTAGAGGGAAGAAAGAGTAGAAGAAGCAAGTGTGGTGGACCAGGAAGTGGCAATGTTTAGTAAGGGTGAAGTAAGAAAGACATTAAAGAGGATGAAAAATGGAAAGGCAGTTGGTCCTGATGACATTCCTGCGGAGGTATGGAAGCATCTAGGAGAGGTGGCTGTGGAGTTTTTGACCAGCTTGCTCAACAGAATTCTGGCAGGTGAGAAGATGCCTGAGGAATGGAGGAAAAGTGTGCTGGTGCACATTTTTAAGAACAAAGGTGATGTGCAGAGCTGTGGGAACTATAGAGGAATAAAGTTGATGAGCCACACAATGAAATTATGGGAAAGAATAGTGGAGGCTAGACTCGGGACAGAAGTGAGTATTTGCGAGCAACAGTAGGGTTTCATGCCTATAAAGAGTACCACAAATGCATTATTTGCCTTGAGGATGTTGATGGAAAGGTACAGAGAAGGTCAGAAGGAGCTACATTGTGTCTTTGTATATCTAGAGAAAGCCTATGACAGAGTACCCAGAGAGGAACTGTGCTACTGCGTGCAGAGGTTTGGAGTGGCAGAGAAGTATGTTAGAACAGTACAGGACATGTATCAGGGCAGCAGAACAGTTGTTAGGTGTGCTGTAGGTGTGACAGAAGAATTTAAGGTGGAGGTGGGACTGCATCAGGGATCAGCCCTGAGGCCCTTCCTGTTTGCAGTGGTGATGGATAGCCTGACAGATGAGGTTAGTCTAATCCCCATGGACCATGATGTTTGCAGATGACATTGTGATCTGCAGTGAAAGCATGGAACAGGTGGAGGAACCGTTAGGAAGGTGGAGGCATGCATTGGAAAGGAGAGGAATGAACATTAGTCAAAGTAAAACAGAATATATGTCCATGAATGAGCGGGGTCGTGGGGGAAGAGTGAGGCTACAGGGAGAAGAGATAGCAAGGGTGGAGGACTTTAAATACTTGGGGTCAACTGTCCAGAGCAATGGTGAATGTGGTAAGGAAGTGAAGAAATGGGTCCAAGCAGGTAGGAACGGGTGGAGGATAGCAAGATGGCGCCTACCAGTGTGGTCGCCTCGGTTACGCGCTCTCTAGTATTGTTTTTTTGTTTTTGTGTTTTTCGTTCGTCTTTGGAGACACGACACGACTCACTTACACAAGGGGAGACTTGCTAACCATTAAGGAGGCTACTCCGGACTTTCTTTCACCAACTTTCTCAGTTTTTTCCCAGAGTTATTCACCGGAGCAGCATGGAGACGGATGGCATGGAGACGAATGGAATGGAGACGGAGGCGACGCCACAGAGGGAAGCAAGCCGGCATCCAGGTGAAACTCCGCAAGAGATGATACAGATTGGCGTTTCCGTCCATCCACCTCGCGAATGTACGCTCCTTACCCAACAAAATGGACGAGCTTCATCTTCTGATAAAGACCAGTAAAGACTTTGGACGTTCCCCCGCCATGTGCTTTACGGAGACTTGGCTTTGTGAGGCTGTACCCGATGGCGCCGTCATGCTTCCGGGCTTTCATCTTCACCGAGCAGACCGCATCACGGAGTTAACGGGGAAAACAAAAGGCGGCGGGATATGCTTCTATATCAACGTAAAATGGTGTACGGACGTCACGGAGCTCAGCACACATTGCAGCCCGCATTTGGAGTCGCTGTTTTTGAACTGTAAGCCATTCTACCCGCCGCGTGAATTTGCATCATTCATTCTGGCTGGCGTGAAAATTCCACCTCAAGCTAACACGAACGCCACACTGCTCACGCTCACTGAACAAGTAAACGAAATTGAAAAAAAAACACCTGGACTCACCCCTCATTATTCTTGGGGACTTTAGCAAAGCTAAACTCAACCACAAACTCCCTAAATACAAGCAGCAGATCGACTGTCCTACCAGGGAAAATAACATTTTGGCCCACTGCTAATCTACGCTAAAAAACGCATACCCTGCCAAATCTCGTGCAGCACTGGGCTCGTCTGATCACTGCTTAATTAACTTAATACCGACATACAGGACAGAACTTAAATGCGCGAAGCCTACAGTGAAAACAGTGAAAAAGTGGACCAATGAAGCAAAGATGGAACTTCAAAGCTGTTTAGACTGCACAGACTGAAGTGTCTTTGAAAATCAATCTGGTCACTCCGAGAGCGAACCTCAACATCTTCATTTCCACCACCTCCAACTCTGCTTCCTGTTGTCTCTTCAAGAAACCTACAATCTCAGGTCTAAATGACAACAGGCCTGTCGCCTTGACATCTGTGGTCATGAAGTCCTTTGAACGTCTCGTGCTGGACCATCTCAAGAGCGTCACACGATGATGCAGTCAACATGGGACCACACTTCATCCTAGAACACCTCGACAGTGCAGGGACCTACGCGAGGATCCTGTTCATGGACTTCAGCTCAGCGTTCAACACCATCATCCCTGAACTCCTTTCCTCCAAGCTTCTCCAGCTCAGCGTCTCATCTGCCACCTGCCAGTGGATTTACAGCTTCCTGACGGGCAGAACACAGCAGGTGAGGCTGGGGAGGCCACCTCATCCACACGCAGCATCAGTACTGGGATGCCCCAAGGTTGTGTCCTCTCTCCGCTGCTCTTCTCTCTCTACACGAACGACTGCACCTCAACGCACCTGGCTGTCAAACTCCTGATGTTTACAGATGACAGCACTGTCATCGGCCTCATCAAGGACGGTGACGAGTCTGCATATCGACAGAAGTGGAGTGGCTGGAGCTGTGGTGCGGCTGACACAACCTGGAGCTGAACACGCTCAAGACTGGAGAGATGATCGTGGACTTCAGGATGCATCCTTCGCCACAGCTGCCCCACACGCTGTCCGGCTGCCTTGTGTCTACTGTCAAGACTTTCAAGTTCCTGGGAATTACAGTCTCTCAGGACCTGAAGTGGGCGATCAACATCAACTCCGTCCTCAAAAAGGCCCAGCAGAGGATGTACTTCCTGCGGCTTCAGAGAAAGCACGGCCTGCCACAGAAGCTGCTGAGGCAGTTCTACACAGCGGTCATCGAATCAGTCCTGTGTTCTTCCATCACAGTCTACTTTGGTGCTGCTACAAAAAAGGACAAACTCCGAATGCAACGGACAATCAAAACTGCTGAAAGAATTGTCGGTACCCCCCTACCCACCCTTGAGGATTTGCACGCTGCCAGAACTAAGACAAGAGCGTGCAAAATCCTCTCGGACCCTCCACATCCCGGTAACCAGCTCTTCCAGCTCCTTCCCTAAGGTAGGCGCTACCGATCAATGCAAACTAGAACTAGCAGACATTCCAACAGCTTCTTCCCTCTTGCAATCAACTTCTTAAACAACTAACCTACAATTCCATTGCAACATGCTGGCAATTTTTTTGTCTTGAGTTTGTTGTCACATTTCTGTCGGGCCAATTATATATTACTCATGCACTCACTGTAGTAGTCTCACCCCGCTGCACTATTTGCATATGTGTTATTGACCAATACTGGCCACTCATGCCAGAGTAGCATCTGCTCCATTTGCACACTGACTGAGGAGTATCTGCAACATTTGCACAATCAACATTGACCCAGATTATCGCACTACTTGATTGAAGTCTCGACGCCCTTTGCACAATGGTCATTGCAACGGACTATTGCAATATTAGTCATTCGAACTGCTCTAAGTGCTAGAGGACTCTGCATTTTTTGCAAAATTGTCAAAAAACATTTTCTTTAAATGTACCGGCATTACCAGATAACTAGCAACTCTTTACTGCTCAGTGACTCTTTTTTTGTCAATGTCTTTATGTCTCAAAAGTGTTCTGTTGTCGTACTAGAGTGGCTCCAATTACCGTAGACAAATTCTTTGTGTGTTTTTTGGACATACAAATAAAGGCAAATAAAGATTATTCTGATTCTGAGGAAGGTGTCGGGTGTGTTGTGTGACAGAAAAGTCTCTGATAGGATGATGGGCAAAGTTTATAAGACAGTGGTGAGGCCAGCCATGATTTATGGATTAGAGACAGTGGCACTGAAGAGACAATAGGAAGTAGAGCTGGAGGTGGCGGAAATGAAGATGTTGAGGTTCTCTCTAGGAGTGACCAGGTTGGATGAAATCAGCTCATCAGAGGGATGGCCAAGGTTAGATGTTTTGGAGACAAAGTTCGAAAGAGCAGACTTGGTTTGGAGAGATAGTGAGTATATTGGTAGAAGGATGATGAGGATGGAGCTGCCAGGCAAGAGAGCTAGAGGAAGACCAAAGAGAAGGTTGATGGATGTCGTGAGGGAAGACATGAGGGCAGTTGGTGTTAGAGGAGGATGCAGGAGATAGGCTTACATGGAAAAGAATGACACGCTGTAACGACCCCTCATGGGACAAGCCGAAATGAAAGGAAAAAGAAGATTGGCTCAAAACCAAAATATGCAGTATCGTACACCAGTAGCTTTTACATTATTTCATGTCCTATATTTGATTTTGTTTTTTTGGCATTAGTTTAGCTGTTTTGTTTTGTTTTTTTAAATTGCTGTGCCTAGAAATTCTGTCCATAAAAGTTATGAACAGAATCGGTGACAAAGGGCAGCCTTGGCGCGGAGTCCAACCCTCACCGGAAACGAGTCCGACTTACTGCCGGATATGCAGACCAAACTCTAACTCCGGCCGTACAGGAACCGAACAGCCCGCATCAGGGGGTTCGGTACCCCATATTCCCGAAGCACCCCTCACAGGACCCCCCGAGGGACACGGTCGAACGCCTTCTCCAAGTCCATAAAACACATGTAGACTGGTTGTGTGAACTCTCATGCACCCTCGAGGACCATGCCAAGGGTGTAGAGCTGGTCCACTGTTCCACAGCCAGGACGAAAACCACACTGCTCCTCCTGAATCTGAAATTCAACATCCCGAGGGACCCTCCTCTCCAGCACCCCTGAGTAGACCTTACCAGAGAGGCTGAGGAGTGTGATCCCCCTGTAGTTGGAACACACCCTCCGGTCCCCTTTCTTAAAAAGCGGGACCATCACCCCAGTCTGCCAATCCAGAGGCACTGTCCCCGATGTCCACGTGATGTTGCAGAGGCGTGTCAACCAGGACAGCCCTACAAATCCAGAGCTTTGAGGAACTCCGGGCAAATCTCATCCACCCTTGCCACCGAGGAGCTTTTTAACCACCTCGGTGACCTCAAACACAGAGATAGGAGAGCCTGCCTCAGAGAACCCAGACTCTGCTCCCTCATGGGAAGGCGTGTTGGTGGAATTGAGGAGGTCTTCGAAGCACTCTCCCCACCGGCTCACAACGTCCCAAGTCAAGGTCAGCAGCGCCCCATCCCCACTATACACAGTGTTGATGGTGGACTGCTTCACCCTCCAGAGAGCCGGATGGTGGACCAGAATTTCCTCGAAGCCGTCCGGAAGTCTTTCTCCATGGCCTCACCGAACTCATCCCATGCCCGAGTTTTTGCTTCAGCGACCACCAAAGCTGCATTCCGCTTGGCCAGCCGGTACCCATCAGTTAGTTAGCAGTTAGTTAAATGAGACACACTTAGAATTCGGTTATTCAGTTACCTGATCATTGTCTCCGTTAAATTTGAAAGCTTGAAACTCCAAGTGGTATGACAATATATCAACTGTTTTAACATTTAAAGACTGATCCTTCACACACCTGTAAGAAAAACATATATGGAACATATCAGGCAATCAATAATATACTTATTATAATTTTCTTTCAAATCTTTTCCCCTTTACTGTGATAGCCCATTAAAGTGTGTAAATGATGGTCCCGTTAATCTTTGGATAATATTCCAGCTGAACAGTTAAATCCACTACTTTTTCACCACTACACCCTTAAAAGTTGAAGGAATTGGGCCAGATTTAAAAAATACTGAAACTAAAATAAAAAATGTACCTTAATTTGAATAAATAATTAATATAAAGAATAAAAATTGAAAACAAAACCTTATTATATACAGTGAGCATGATGACAAGTGTGGTCAACCCCCTAACTATATGTAGAAAATGTGCCAACCAACCACACGTACGTACAAGTTTATGTGGGCACATTTTCAATAGTTCAAATACAGCATCACTTTTCTGTTTGTAACTGGTTTGTGTCAGTACTCACCCCTCCTTGACAAGGTAATAGAAGTCAGCATTGTCAGGGTTGTCATCAGGGGTGGCTTTACATGAGTCCAGGAACAAACTCATATTTGCTAGTTCTGATTCTGCCTTGATGCCCAGAAAAATGTTTTGAAGAAACTCGATCTGCACTGGATAATCACTGAGCTGCACCTTACTTGTGAAGTTGTCATCTGTATAAACGTCAAACGAATAGCTAAAGCTGTCCAATTTGGAGTCGCTGAAAATGTAATCAGACTTTTCAACATTATAATTTGAGGAGATTGTGGCTATTTTAGGAAACTGGCAGGAGAACCCAATCTTCACCATCTTTCTTCGGAATACCGTTTTTGACGGATCAGGTATGGTTTGGATCTGATTCTTGAAAATAATATACTTTTCTTCATCCTGTTTGAAAGCGAAAATAAAGTGTGAAACTGTCAGATTACAAGAAATAGGCAGCAGTTCATTTGTGATTTAGAGTACCAATATTGTCACAGAATAATTGTGATCAATTGGAAAATGTGTACTCCATAAATAAATAAATAAATAACGTCAGTACCTCAATTATTGTACCACAGTTGGTGAACAACGCAGAGCCAGTGATATGAGTGCTGTTATAAGTGACCAAGCATGATGGGTCATTCAATGAGAGATAGTTCACGTCCACTTCAGGCAATGTAGATATGTCAACAGCAACCATCATCTGGTTGGCTGTGCATGTCACAGCCGTTTTACCTGTGATCGCATTCCATGAAAATATCAAACAACCAGTAAAAGATCATTTCAAATTGTAGAAGTACTCTTTAACAATGTATGATATGTCATCATGATCATTGGGGCAATACCAATTTAATATATTTGTTGATAGATTGAGAAAATGGCGGCATGGTGGACGACTGGTTAGCACATCTGCCTCACAGTTCTGAGGACTGGGGTTCAAGTCCCGGCCCCGCCAGTGTGTAGTTTGCATTTTCTCCCCGTGCCTGCGTGGGTTTTCTCCGGGTACTCCGGTTTCTTCCCACATCCTTAAAACATGCGTGGTAGATTGATTGAAGTCTCTAAATTGCTCGTAGGTGTGAATGTGAGTGTGAATGGCTGTTTGTTTCCATGTGTCCTGCGATTGGCTGCCGACCAGTTCATGGTGTACCCCGCCTCTCGCCCGAAAATAGCTGCGATAGGCTCCAGCATGCTCGCGACCCTAGTGAGGATAAGCGGTACCGAAAATGGATGGATAGATGATTGAGAAAATGAAGAAAGGGAACAAATAATATCAATTTCCAAACCATTTCCCCTCATCCTTATGTCAATTACATCACTTCATATTATTCCACTATGGCCACAGGGCACACTTCAAGTTGTAGGGGGCGTACATTGAATATATTCGATGTATTGCGGGTTGTTACATGTGAGATGTATAAAATGACTATATCTACTACTATCGAGTATAGATCCTCACGTAATTCTGCTTTGACTCTCTGGTGGTGCGCCTCTCACAGTAAGCAGCACACGCCCCTGCCCATGGATGATCCCGTGGGCATCCCTGCCCATCCAGAACATTTCCGCGCGCGTGCGTGTTTTTGTATCAGCTTAAAACTGAGACTATTTTATTCTCATGTTCAAAATCCAACTGTAGTGTCTGCTTGATTCATTATATTGGTGTCACAGAGATGCCAACTGTTAAGATTTGGCCGGTTGCCGCGTGTTCCGATGTTATGCCGAAGTTGAAAATAATCCGCAAACCTGAGAGGACGACACAACATGCGGTCATGTAAATTACCTGAAGTGGCTATCATGAGCTCGGCGTACCGTGGCAAGTGATTGGCTATAATAAGATCTGGAATCTACCAACCAATCACCATGATGTTTGTTGATGATGTCATTGTGTTTTCCTTCGTGTAAAAAAAAAACTGGCTTCAAACTCGTCTGACGGGCAGCTGTTAGGCCACGACTGTCTAGCTACTAGCTGCTACTGTGGCTAACGCGACATTCGCGCTCCTAATAAAGGTCACTAATCATTGCCTCCATGGCAACAAATAAGCCACAATTCTACCCTAGGTTGAGAAGCATTTACAGGAGAAGACAGCTAAGCCATGCTAGACTGGTTCTCAGCTATCATTAAATGTCACCAAGCAAACACCGGAATAGGTGATTTTTACTGCAGTAGGCTCACTGGAACCGCGTTCGTACAGCTGAGAGTAACCAACTACGAAAAGAAAGTTACTGTAATATGTGTGTATGTCTGGAGTTAAAATATAAGACAGCCACACACAGGACAGTCCGAAAACTGTTATTATTGTTATTATCACACTCATCAGCCAAGAGGAGGGGCCATATACTATAGTCAATATTTTATATTAGTAATTTGATGTTGGGTGGCACGGTGAACGACTGGTTAGCACATCTGCCTCACAGTTCTGAGGACCCGGGTTCAAATCTGGCTTCCCCTGTATGTAATTTGCATGTTCTCCCTGTGCATGCGTGGGTTTTCTCCGGGGTACTCCAATTTCCTCCCTAATCACCCAAAACGTGTGGTAGGTTAATTGAAGACTCTTTAGGTGTGAATGTGAGTATGAATGGTTGTTTATGTGTGCCCTGCGATTCGCTGGCGACCAGTTCAGGGTGTACCCTGCCTCTCGCCCAGGGTTAGCTGGCATAGGCTCCAGCACCCCTGCGACGTGAGTGAGAAAAAGCGGCATGGAAAATGGATGGATGGATGGATAACTTATTAACTATTTGTCTCACTATTTTTGTTAAGTGAAGTTTACAAAGACTGTCTCTTATATATTTTTATAAAAACAAGTAGCCTATTTAAGTGAAATCCAGAAACATTGTCAGTATTATTTTTTAAGTATTTAAGTATTTATGTTGCATCCAAAAAGGTTATACTTATTTTATTTTTTCATAAAAACTTTATTCTTAAACAAAAAAAAAATTATGTTGAGGTGGAGTTGGCGGTATCTGCTAAATGTAGCTAATAAAGGTACTTGAAATCTAACTTACCGTATTTTCACGACCATAAGGCGCACTTAAAAGTCCTAAATTTTCTCCAAAATGGACGGGGCGCCTTATAATGCGGCGCGCCTTATGTGTGCACCGAGTTCCAAAATCTGTAAATGTTGTTGTGTGACTTTAATGAGCGCTCTGCTTGACTGACTGGGAGCATTTCCTGCCGACACGCTATTTATATAGAGGAAGGCGGACGTGACTGAGGACAGCATGCGGACGTTAAAGGGGGAAGGGTGCGCGTGAAAGGTCGCTCAAGGCACGCCCCCTGTAGGTATATAGTTCCGGTATGTGCATCGGTTTGGCTAAGGACCCGCGAAAATGGCACCTACAAAGAGACACGCTTACGAAGCACAGTTTAAACTGCAAACTATTAATTATGCGGAGGAACATGGGAATTTAGCAACCGCGAGAGAATTCAAGATCAACGAATCCATGATTCACAAGTGGAGGAAGCGGGAAAACGAGCTTCCCCAAATCAAGAAGACGAAGCTGAGTTTCTGCGGAAACAAGGCGAGGTGGATGGATTAATGAGCAAAGAACAGCCGGGTGAAGCGTCTCTACAGTCACCATTCGACTGAGGGCAATAACTTGGAGCTTGCCATCATTCCGGGAGGCTTGACAAACCGCTGGACATCCGTGTAAACAAGGCATTCAAAGTGAAGTTGTGAGCGGCGTGGGAGCCATGGATGACAGATGGCAAACACAGCTTTACTAAGACTAGCAGGCAGCGCCGGGCGAGTTACGCCACAATTTGTGAATGGACTGTGGATACCTGGGCTAACGTGTCTGCTTGCACTGTTGTTCGAGCTTTCATAAAAGCCGGCATAATTTCTGAGGAGCCGCACGGCAACAAGACTCCGACAATGACGAGAGGGGGAAAAAAAAAAAAAGTGAAGCCCCAAGAAATGCAAGAACCCAGCTTGCCCAACTGAGACAAAGAGTGTAGATGTAGGGTGAAAATATTGATGGGGAAGTACATCTAAAAAAAGAAAAAACAGCATGATAAAATAAAATTCATTAATAAATGAATGAATAAATAAATAGATAGATACGTAAGTACTTGTACATCTAAAAAAAACTAAAACAAGATTATATAAAATCCATTAATAAATGAATGAATACAAAAAGATATACACAATAAAATGAATATAAATAAATATATTATTTGGTCATTTGGTCATTTATTTATTAATGGTCATTGCACCGGACTATTGCAATATTAGTCGTTCGAACTGCTCTAAGTGCTAGAGGACTCTGCATCTTTTTGCACAATTGTTTTTTGTCAATGTCTTTATGTCCCCAAAGTGTTCTGTAAATTGACTGTTTGTTGTGCTAGAGCGGCTCCAACTACCGGAGACAAATTCCTTGTGTGTTTTGGACATACTTGGCAAATAAAGATGATTCTGATTCTGATTCTGATTCTGATCAATTCAAAAGAAGACAAATCAATCAAATAAAATTTTGCCACCGAATTTGCGTGTCTCAGATCTTCAGGAAAGTTGTTCCAAAGTTGAGTCGATCACCTTTAGTTTTAAGCCTCGACTTTTGAACAACCATAAGGCCCTCACCCGAACATGTGAGACCACGGGCTGGCTCATTCAGGGTTAAAAGCTTGTTAAAGGGGTAACATAGCTCGGAGCAAGGCTTTAAATGTAATCAGTAAGATCTTAAAATCAATTCTAAAACAGACAGGAACCATTGAAGAGATCCTAAAATAGAAGTGATGTGGTGCAGCCTATTTGATTCAGTGAGAAGTCCAGCTGCTGCAATCTGAACTAGCTGGAGGCAAGAAAGTGATTTCTTGCTAATTGCAGAGAGGAGTGAGTTGCAATAGTGTAGCCTGGAGAAGATTAGTGCATAGATTAAACGCTCACAGTCCGGTTTAGTGATTATTGATTTTATTTTGGCTATTGTGCGTATATAGAAGAAGCACACTTGACAACTTTGTTGTCAAATGTTTAGAGCATTTCCATTCGTAAATGATGTGTCTTGCACTGTACGTTTTTTATTTTTTATTTTCTCTTTTTTAAATGCTTTTAGGCTGTTTTTTGATTCTACTTTTTTTATCACTTTATTTTTATTTGTTCAATAATTTTAATAATGTAAAGGACATTGAGTTAAATTGTGTATGAAATGCGTTATATAAATAACTTTGCTTTGCTTTGCTTCCATTACAAGTCCTTATGGTCACCAGTCAATCACAGGGCCCATATAGAGACGTTCACATTCACACCAACACTGCATGGGAACTGAACCCATGCTGGATGCATCGAATCCACCAATTTAACTACTACACCATCAGTGATTCTAAAATTGGAATTGTAATATTAAAATTGTAGACGCAGCACGCTGGTATAGTGGTTCTTACATCGGCCTCACAATCGAGAGATTCTGGGCTTGACTCTCAGCTCTGGCCCTCCTGTGTGGAATTTGCATGGCCTCCCTATGTTTGCAGTGGGTTTTGAATGAATGTGAGTGTGAATTATTTTTTGTTTGTGTGCTACAATCTCCTCCCCCTGGTGACCAGTCAAGGGTGTACCTTGCCTTTTTTCTGAGCTCACTTGCCGCTGCCATTTCCTTACCTTCCATGAGAAAACACTGAAAAATATATAATGAACAAATGCAAAGTGCTATAAAAATGAGGTTGTGACAGACAGACTACAAATTTATATGCAGTACTACTTTAACTGCGTCGTGTTACTGCTGTCTTTCTCCTCAACATTCCTGCCTGCTACTCTAAATTGCTCATGTCTGTGAGACTGTGACAGTGTGCCCTGCAATTGAATGGAGATCAATCCTAAATGTACAGTACTCTACCTCTCATCCACCGTCAACTGGGATGGACAGCAACTTCCATCCATCCATCCATCCATCTTTACCGCTTATCTTCACAAGGGTCACGGGCTGCTGGAGCTATCTTCGGCGGGAAGAGGGGTACTCCCTGAACTGGTAGCCAGCCAATCGCAGGGTACATCTAAACAAACAACCATTCGCACTCACATTCACACCTACGGGCAATTTAGAGTCTCTAATCAACCGACCATGCATGTTTTTGGGAGGAAACCGCAGTACCCGGAGAAAACCCATGCAGGCACAGGGAGAACATGCAAACTCCACATAGGCGAGGCAGGATTTTAATCCAGGTCCTCAGGTGGTAGATGTGCTAACCAGTTGGCCACCATGCCGCATATGGAAATATAAGTAACTTAATAATTTTGATGAACAAACCATGAACGGACGCTGGTTTGCTCACAATGACAACAACACACCTCATCTCTGATTGGCTGAAATACAAAGATACATATAGATTTTACAGGTTTTGTTAGATATAATCAACAACAAAATAACATCAGAAAAATAATAAACATTGTCAACATCATTGAACTCTCACGATTCATTTGTCTCTGCAGTGAAGCAGACTGGTGCAACTCTGTACGCATCACTATCTTGTGGCGTCCAGGTTAAGGTAAGTTCAGCTTTTCCATGTTCACCATCATTGAAGTGTTTTTTCATGTTGTGGGGCCCGCTGACCTGAAAGTCATTAATGCTTCAAGAAAACAAAGACAAGAACAAAAATGTTTGAAATAATTATCTTAATGTATTGATAGCTTATATTTTGATAATGTTCGACATGTTAGAGAATGAGTTATAATTGGAAGGAAGACCTACATAGCATGATGAGCCTGAGCTTTGGCATGAAGAATCAATTTGTCACCAACAGTGGCATGAAACACATACTTGTGTTTGGGTGTTGGTTCCAAGAACTTGGGTTGCACATGACCAAGTTCACAGTTTGGCATTGAAGGGAGGACTGAAACAAAGACAGAATTACTGAGACATATAAAAGGAATACTTTACTTTACTGGCTGTCACTTTATTTGTGAATCTTGTAAGGCAAACCAATAGAACATTTTTGCCAAGGGTGTAATCGACGCCCACCCACTTTCCAAAAATGTCCTCTCACACATTAACAGGCAAACACCTTAAAGCCATTGGAAGGAGTTTTATCACAGGGGATATGGGATGACACCTTCTTGTGACTGGCTCCAAGTCAGCCCACGTTAGCAGAAAGCTTACAGCTTATAGCTTAAAGTACTTTTATTGTTGGGTTAGGTAATGATAGAACACTTATTAAAATTGCTTTCTAATAGTTGGGCGGTCTCATTCTGTAAATGGTTTGCCAAAACAATATGGAACAACCTCCTTAAGAAATTTTATTCCCCATAAAAATGTTAATTCAACTTAAATCCTACTTGTATAATAATAGTAACAGTGTAATAACAGTGTAAAAGATCTAATATATACCACACCCATAAACATACCAAAAAGAGCATTTTGCCTCAATTGTTAACTGAAAAGGGCTCCAAGGTCAGTCGACACTAAGCTAACGATATTTTAAATTTTATAATATTAAGTTTCATTCCTGCCTGCTTCCTCATGTTATCATCTTGATTTTAAATAAGAAATAGTTTTTCTACACTGAAGAACTACATAAAATTAGCTATCGCTTATGTATTTATTGATTGTGTCTTTATAATTTCTTTTGTATGATGTGTCTAGCTCTTGCACGCACTTGCACATCAGATGTAAACAATTCAGAGTTATAGAATGTGATGAATCACTTACTTTCTAGCAAGAACTGCAGCTTTAGCTTGCAAAGAGGTGATGCGTTTTCATCTGAGGTCTCCCAGTATGTTGATGTTCCATTTGCATGGGACAGATAGATTTTTTTTGTGGGGAAATCCTCAAGCATTAATTCAAAAACGTAGACACCATTCCTGACGTGCCCTGTCTTTTCTAGTGTGCAAGTAGTCTGGGTAAACGCAAAAAGTGAAACAGTGGAGCTCATTACCAAACATGATATATTATACTATGTTATATTCTGAAAGTAGAGCGGTATACATAATTTCCCGTTCTTATGTGTTGGCCCTGCTTACATGTAAAGCTACAAACTATGTTGCCCTTTTAACAAATTAGGTACAGCGTAATAATATTCTGGAATTACCTCATTAATAGTAATGTTGTTATGAACTGTGGCTTCTGCAGACGAGTGGCACTTCACATGATCTCCATCTGGATCATACGCTAAAAGATGAATGTTTGAAAAACAGTTCTGGGGCACCCTGCATAAAAACAGATACTGTACTTTATAGTTAATAGAAAAAAAACATCAAACCTTGATAGGACACTCATTGAAGTAATTGGAAAGACTAAATTTGTACCCATTGATCCATTTGCCAACCACTTTAACAATATAGTTCAGTCAACTGTTTAATCATCCATCCATCCATTTTCTGAACTGCCGAGCCTCACGTGAGTCGCTAGTGGGCCGGCGCCTATCTCAGCAGACTTCGGATGAGAGGCGGGGTAAACCCTGAACTGGTCGCAAGCCAATCGCAGGGCACATATAGACAAACAAGCATTCACACTCACATTCGCACCTACAGACAATTTACAGTCTTCAAGTAACTTACCATGCATGTTTTTGGAATGTAGGCGGAAACCGGAGTACCCGGAAAAAACCCATGCAGGCAGGGTGAGAACATGCAAACTCCAAACAGGCGAGGCTGGATATGATCCCCAGAACTGTGAGGCAGATGTGCTAACCAGTTGGGCACCGTGCCGCCCTAATCAATTTATTATTTTTTTGAATACTAATCATCATCATGAATATAATAATAATAATAATAATAAATGATGTTCAGGCATACATAAGCAGATAATCATTTTAGCTGCTACTTTATCTTATCTGTCATGTTAGTTGTGGTTATGTGATTTATTGCATACTGAGTCTTAAGCGATAAATATTTACCTGAGGGAGGACACTGTAGTGGTTACAGGACAGTTGTTAAGGGCTTCAGTGTCAGACCGTGTTCTGAGGTCCAAATGTGCATGGGCTGTCCAATTAGTCTTTGTATCGTTAGTTGCCCAGCAGCAACCTGTGTTACTAAAAAGAAGTGTTGTTAGTGTTAATCTCTCATGGGTACAAACTACAGTATAAATAGCTTACATGCACCTCCAACATATTTGCAACATACTGGTAGTATGTTGCCATTCTATTGTGACATTGTAGTCATATGTATAAGTAAAACCTCTCCCCCTCTTCAAGATGATGAACATTGTTTTTGCTGTCATTAATTGGACAGGCTTTGACATATTGATATGATCTCCAACATCTGGGTTTTGTGTACTTTACTTAAATAAACCCATTTTCTTTATATTGTGTGATAACACCATCTCCTATAAAGCTGTTTTGGCACATAATCTTATAGTCTAAGATAAACATAGCAATAAACATGGTAGCTTTCAAATCAAATCCATAAATATGCAGCAAGAAAATGTCATTATCTAATTCAAGTTGCTCAGTTTTCATTTCAGTGATTACGTGTACTTTAACATGAATTTTAAAAAGAAAATTGTGTTGCCTTTAAAAATGATCATGAATCTGAAAGCCTTTTTGTCATGTGTACCTCAGAGAAATATAGGAGGCATTTAATGAGACATTTGCCATTGTATGTCCCTCAGACTGACACCACCTGCCCCGGCCAGTGTTGTCCTGGTCTGTTTGGATGACACTACCGTTGATGAAGCTTGTACACTTCTCACATGCATAGGATGATGGGTGAACACAGTTATTCCTGCCATTCTGTCTGTGATGGAAGGCCACCTAAAGGGAGATGTTTTGAAGACTATGTCAGATTCATTTAAAAACACCTGATGCCTGCTACTATTTGTGCGCAATGTTCTGGTAGAGAAAGTATTCTTTTTGTGGAGCTTTAACTAGAACTTGAATATGGACTAACAACTTTCATTTGATATTAGTAAACTTTTAAATTCCATCCATCCATTTCTATCGCGCTTACCTGTCCTGAGTAACAAGAAAACTGTAGTCTAGCTAGATTGACTTGAGGTAAGAAGTGCGGTACACGCGTGACTTATCAGCTGTCAATCAAATAACTGACAGACAACCATTCACACTTTTCACACCTTACAGACTGTCACATCCCTGTTATAAAAAGTTGACACTCCCCAGTTGAAATGCCAGGTTTTTGACAGTGATATAAAAAAAAAAAATCCGACCAAGATAACAATTTCAAAACCTTTTCCACCCTTAATTTGCCCTATAGCCCATACAACTCAATTGAAATAAAATATATAATAAAAGGAAGTCTTTTAAAGAAGGTAAGAAAATTAAACAACTGAGGTTATGTGGTTGCACAAGTAAGCACACGATCTTATAACTGGGAATGTTCAGAATCAACCAATTGCATTTAAAGTCAAACTTAAATGGCCAGTATTTAAGGTGCCTCTGATTAATCGCAAATAAAGTCCAGATGTTCTCTTTGTTTTTTTGTTTGGTTTACAACAGAAGCCTGATGGTTTTGTGCTAACACTCACTGATATTTGGAATTGTTCATAATCACCTCCTACTTGACTAAGGCTGCAGTTCCAGCTGAAGAAAGACTGCCCCAAACCATGATGCGGTCATCACTTTTGCTTCAAATGTAGCTTATGGTGTTCTTTTGGGGATGAGCAGTGTTGTGTTTGCACCTAACGTACCTTTTGGAATATTTGCCAAAAAAGTTCAACCTTGGTTTAATCGGACCATAACACATTTCCCCCCATGGGTTTAGGAGATTTAAAGAGTGATTTATTTGGTTTTTTTTTTACTGTTTTTTGTTGTTGTTGTTGCTGTTTTCTGTAAATCAAGGCTTCCAACTTGACACCCTACACAAAAGCCCATAGGAAGAACAAGGGAGGTTGCTGTCACATGTACTAAACAGCCAATTCTTTCCAGAAACTCCTCCAGCCTCTTGGCAGCCTTCCAGACCATTTTTCCTATCGCTTTTCATCAATTTTCAAGGGAGATCCTGGTCTTGGTAATATCACTGTTGTTGTGATTTTCTCCACTTGATGACAGTGTTCCATAGTATAGTATTTAATGTCTCGGAAATTATTTTGTACCCTTCTCCTGACCGACAACTTTGAATAATGAGATACTGTATCTCTAATGCTGTGGAAGCTCTCTGCAAACCATGGCTTGTGCTGTAAGATGTGACTACAAAGAAATGTCAGAAAAAGCCTACTAGGACATCTGAACTTTATTTTGGGTTACTTCGAGGCACTCGTCACAAACACCTGACAAGGGAACAGTTGTGTGAAGACTTCTTATATCCACTTTATGGCCAATTTAGAGAGTTGGATAATCTTAACACACAGTGCCGTGAAAAAGTATTGGCCCTCTTCTCAAATTGTGGTATTTTTACATAGTTTCCCCACTTTAATGTTTAAGATAATCAAACAAATGTAAATATCAGACAAATATAACCCAAGTGAATTTAAAATGCTGTTTTTAAGTTGTGATTTAATTCATTAAGTAAAAAAAATATTAAAAGTTACCTGGCCATGTGTGAAAAAGTAAGAACACCCCTTGGTAGATCATGAATTAATTGTAGCTAATCACAATTTTGGGTTAATTTTCACTGATCACACCCAAGCCTGACTACCTCCAGATGAAACTTTTCAAAGTCAGAAGAAGATTCTGTTCATTACCTTTATGGACAGAATTTCTAGGCACAGCCAAGGTGTTAAGGGGGTCCGGTTTTGTGGCATCAGTATTATGCAGCTTTTTGCAGATGGTGTGTTTCTGAAGGTTCTCAAGCCATGACTTTCAACTCTTGTTGGAGGGGTTTGCAGCCGAATATGAAGCGGCTTGGATGAAAATCCGCACCTCCAAAACTGAGGCTATGGTCCTCAGTTAGAAAAGGGTGGTGTACCCTCTTCAGGTTGGGGAAAAGATCCTGCCCCAAGTTGTGGAGTTCAAGTATCTCGGGGTCTAGGGAAGGAGGAGCGAGAGATTGACAGGCGGATCGGTGCATCATCTGGAGTGATGCAGACTCTGAATCTGTCTGTCTTGGTGAAGAAGAAAGCCGAGCCGAAAGGCAAAGCTATCGATTTACTGTTCAATCTACGTTCTTACGCTCACCCATGGTCATGAGCTGTGGGCCGTGACTGAAAGAACAACATGAGCAGCCAAAATGAGTTTCATCCGCATGGTGCTCTCTCTTAGAGATAGGGTGAGAAGCTCGGTCATCCTGGAAGGACTCAGAGTCAAGCCACTGCTCCTTCACATTGAGAGGAGCCAGATGAGGTGGCTCGGGCATCTGGTTAGGATGCCCCCTGGACGCCTCCCTGGTGAGGTGTTCTGGGCATATCCCACGGGGAGGAGGTTCCGGGGACAACCCAGGACACGCTGGAGAGACTATGTCTCCCGGCTGGCCTGGGAACGCCTCGGGATCTCCCAGAAGAGCTGGATGAAGTGACTGGGGAGAGGGAAGTCTGGGCTTCCCTGTTAAAACTGCTGCCCCCGTGACCTGATCTTGTTTAAACGGAAGAAAATGAATGGATGCATGTTATTCAAAAGTGTAACTATGAGTTTAAACTTTTCAAAATCTCAGACAAACTAATGGACTGCATCACAAGGTGGAGGTTCCACATCATATTTGGAAAAATGTCAGAATGGCACATGACCAGAGAGAGCCAATCACAAGCGTGGGTTTTGTTTTGTTTTGAACGTTTATTTTGGAATACCTTTAGAAGGAGGAAGTGCTGGGGGGGGGGGGGGGGGTTGCGAATATTTTTCAAACGTAACAAAATTGTAGTCATGGAAATTTCGAAAAGCAACTGTAATTTAATTACACATTTCCTCCCAGTAATGTAATGGATTACAATTACATACATTTTGCGATTCAATTATGTAATCTCATTACATGTAATTCGTGACTCCTCACCACTGCCCTAAACTGGCAAAGTTTAGTTTATCTTACTTATATGACTCGATCTACTTTTGAACGCACCATTCATTTAAAAGGGGATGCCACGCAAAAGGAAACATAACATTTGCATCGAGCACAGTACCTTAATATTTCCATCAGGGTCCTTGTGTGGCTTCATAAAACTAATGCTATCCCCAAAAAAATCAGCTGAAGTTAAACCCAGTACTGCCAACAGCATCAGGAGTATGACACCTGCTGCCATGATGCCGTCAAGGATCTGTTCATACAAAGCTTGCTCAGTAAGTTTTAAACAGATCCCTGAAAAGGCGTTTCCTTTGGAGTCCACCCAACAGGTCAAACCTGATATTAATTGAAATGTTGTTTTTTCCTCACTCTGAAAAATGCCTTTCTCAGTCTCATCTCTCAGTACATTACTAATTCTACCTTGAAGTTCAACTCAGTTGTACAAAAGGTCAGAGCAGAATGAATTGCCCTGACAGCAAAATCTGATTCTGTGATTCGAAAAATAAAGGATGGAAACCAATGGGTCCCAAACCCATTTTAGCACTAGACTGTGAAAGATCTGCTGTCCAAGGCTTCAGACATTTACTCGTCCATTATTCAAAAGAGGAGAAATTGGGCTTACTATTGAGTTAATACTATTACTCTAAAATTAGTGAAAAGGGGAGGTAATAGCATTGTTCTTAATCAATTAATAATAAATAACCAAATAAACCCCCAGTAGATATCCACTATTATACAAAATTCTAAGCAATCAATGTTATATAAAAGTAAAGTGGGGGCGGCTTGGTGCAGAGAGTAAGTATGCACCGTAAAACCAGGGTCGCCAGTTCATATCCCCGCCTGAGCACACATCGTTGTCGTGTCCCTGGGCAAAATACTGAACCCACATTACCCATGAGATTGGAGGGGCTGTAGGAACACAATGAAAGTGATTTACAATCCAAAATGTCCATGATTGAATTGAATGACATCCAACCATCAAACCAAAAGTAAACCTGTTCTCCACTTCAAAATTATAATTGTTTTTTTCTACTGTCATTAATTGGACAGGCTTTGACATACTGATATTATCGCCAACATCCGGGTTTTGTATTCTTTACTTTAATAAACCCATTTTCTTTATTATTGTGTGATGATCTCTTATAAAGTTGTTTTGATGAATGAGTTTTATATTTTATGATGAACATAGATATAAACTTGGTAAATTCAAATTGCTTGGTGTTCATTTAAGGAATTACGTGTACTTTAACATGAATTTTAAAAAAATGTGATGCCATTAAAAATGATCATGAATCTGAAAGCCTTTGATCATGTACCTTAGAGAAATATGGGAGGCATTCAATGAGACATTTGTCATTGTATGTCCCTCAGACTGTCGGAGGACACCCGCCCCTAACTACAAAGTGGGTCAGCGAGTTTGGCTCTCGACCAAACATATTCCACTCCGGGTGGAGTCCAAGAAGCTCGCTCCCAGGTTCGTTGGGCCCTTCCCCATCACAAAGATCATCAACCCTGTCACCGTGAAGCTGAGGCTCCCAAGGTCGATGCGGGTCCACCCTGCTTTTCACGTCAGGCTACTCAAGCCAGCCCGGGAGTCCCCTCTAGTCCCGCCTTCCAGCCCCCCCCCCCGGTTTGTGGATGGGGACCCTGTCTTCTCTGTGAAGCGGCTGTTGTCGTCTCGTTGGAGGGGGAGGCGGTTTCAATATCTGGTGGACTGGGAGGGCTACGGACCTGAGGAACGTTCATGGGTGCCGTCTGCGTTTATCATGGATGACTCGCTCATTCGGGACTTCCACGTTGCGCATCCAGGGGCCCCGGGGCCGTCTGGGGCCGGCCGTTAAGGGGGGGGGTACGGTCATGGGTGTGTGTTCCGGTTTTTGTCTTCCCCCTGTTTCATACACACCTGCTCCTGAGAGCATCTTCACCACCTGTGCCTCGTTCACCCTAATTACCCCTTGCATTTAACCTCGTGTCACATTCTCTCTTGTCACCAGTTCGTTGTACCTTGTCGTCGCATTCCAGCATTCCTTGCTTCCACGTCACAGACTCACAGTAAGACTTGACCCTGTTCCGATTATCGACCTCGCCTTTTTGCCTCATGTTTTTGGATACTGTGGCCTTTTTTGGATTGCCTGCCTGTGTACCGACCTATGCCCGTCTATTAAACCTCTTTTTTTGAAACTGTCCATTTGTTTTGGAGTCGTGCATTTTTGGGTCCTATCCTCTGTTCCGTTCATGACACAGACTGACACCACCTGCCATGGCCAGTGTTGCCTTGGTCTGTTTGCAGGGCACTACAAATGACAAAGCTTGTACACTTCTCACGTTAAGGAAGATGGACTTTGAATAGAGTTTGCAGGGCAGCTGTAGCTACACAAATACAGTAGCTCACCACCACTCAGTTGTGACTTTGGAGTGAATGAATTATGTTCAATTGTAAAATGTCTTAGAGTCTCTTCAAGAGCGCTATATAAGCCAAATCCATTATTATTATTATTATTATCCATCCATCCATTTTCTGAGGCGCTACTTTAACAGCTTTTATTACTCAGTCTTAATGAACTAATCTTTCTGTGTAATTCTGTTAAGCGCTCTATGTTAATTGTTTGTGTAAAAGACAAGGTCATATAATAATTGCAAAGGGTGTGTGTGTGTGTGTGTCTGTTTGTTTGTATGTGCCCTGCGATTGGCTGGCAACCAGTTCAGGGTGTACCTCGCCTCCTGCCCGTTGATAGCTGGGATAGGCTCCAGCTCGCCCACGACCCTAGTGAGGAGAAGTGGCTCAGAAAATGAATGGATGGATAGTTAAAATGACAACTACTACTACATAGAAAAATTATAAATAAATAAGGGGACCAGTTATTGTATTACACTGCCAACATAACACTATTTTTGCACCCTTTTGCACAATTACATTGAACGTTGATTAGTGAACATGGCAAGCGGTATTGCGAATGGATGGATGGATGTTACGTGTATATATGTATTTTGCATTGTACATGTATTTTAATGACTACTTACAATTTTGTTTAAAATTTGAATTTACAATCTATAAATTATATACCACATCTAAACAAGTCGTATTTAAATATTACTCTAAAAAAATAACTAAAGTTTTTAAAAAGTAGACCATTGAATGCTTTATTCACGTGTACAAAACTCGCTTCGTCTAATTCGGGGCACATGACTTCCCGTAGTTACATCACCGTAGGGAAATTTTCGAAGTGGCAAGATGGCTACCGAACCAAACAAGACTGAAATTCTTACAATTTTCAAACGACTGAGATCCATTCCTACAAACAAGGTAATTCAATTTGACATATTTGTTGCACTTGTCTCATCCAGTCGATGTATGTTTGATAGTCGTCGGTTAGCTTCGTGTCTTCCGTAACGAGGCGCAGCTCCTCCTCGGTTTAAGCTAGCTGTGGCTAACAGCTGCTAGCCTGCCGGTAAAGCAGCAAACACGAAGGCCACGTATACGATTTGAGTTGGCCGATAGAAGCTACTCACATATGGCACACACGGTACATCGAAAAAATGTACCGAATGAACCAACTGTGAAGTAATACACTACAGTCACATTGTAAAGTGGAGTAGTAGTTTGACTGTCATTTGACAGGTGTATTTTAGAGCCTGTCTCTCCTCCTATCACGTCTTACTGTAGTATTGATTGTATTCTGCATTACCGTTTCCCGATTATGTTAAGTTGAATAAAGGCAGTGTATTGTCGTCTCGGACTTGCCGTCACTAAAGACAAAACAAGTATGATTCAGTTCACTTATGCATCACTTCAAACCAGAGTAATACAAAATATATATATCCCTTTGGCAGTGTCAATCAATGGTGAGTGTTTTGTTAAGTCTGAACATATGATACAGCTCTAGAATGTGTTCTTATTAATTGATGTTGTCAGTGTCCGTAGTATTTGCCATTTTTAATTGTAAAATTGCATTTTTATGTTTTTGAGAAACTTAAAAGTGTACTATTTGCCATACAATGGTTAAGTACGGTCACTCACAAGTCAATGTAAATTGTGAAAATATATATCAATAAATGTTTGTTCAAGAGCGTCAGATATTTAAATTGCATTGCTTGTTCCAATACAGGTGTGTTTTGACTGCTCTGTGAAAAACCCTAGTTGGGCCAGTATTCCATATGGTGTCTTCTTGTGCATTGACTGCTCTGGAATCCACCGCTCCCTCGGAGTGCACCTCAGCTTCATCAGGTGGGTTACAGTTTTTTTTTTTTTTTTTTTTTTTTTTGGTCACAAAAAATAACAAATGCTGTATACAGTTTGGTTTGCTAGAATTTCTTTTTACATATATGTATGTTACTACTGTAAATAATTTGAATTTGTCCTTCTCATTGGGGATGCTCGTGACCCCACCCCCCCTCCAGATCCACTGAGTTAGATTCCAACTGGAACTGGTTTCAGCTTAGATGTATGCAGGTTGGCGGCAATGCCAATGCAGTAAGTTGACACTGGCTTTGACAAGCACAACACAAGTTTAGCCTAAATAGAGTGAAATTTAAAAATTGCTTTTGTCAGGATTTAACCACCAAGTGCAATGTTGACTGGCCTAGACACGCTTGAGACAACTAAATTTTTCTTTCTGTTTGAAGACTGCATTTTTCCGCCAGCATGGCTGCTCCACAAACGACACCAATGCCAAGTATAATAGCCGTGCCGCACAAATGTACAGGGAGAAAATTCGACAGCAAGCAAACTCTGCACTGTCCAAGTATGGAACAGATGTGAGTATAAGTCAAGCAGAACCAGTTGGGAAGGATGTCCTTTTATTATTTTTGGAATGTGGTGCTGTTCTGTTTTGTATGCTGATAGTCATAATAAATAAACTGACTACAGTATATCAGTCTGTCTTTTGTCAGAGGTGGTAGAGATTGAGAGGTGTCAAGTGATTATCAGTGTGTAAGCCACATAGGAGGCCATGTTCAGAGTCCATAGGGTGTATACTGATGATACTATCTCATGATTAATTAGCTGCCAATATGCTGTAAACGTTAGAATTCTCATGAAGAGACCATAATTGATGATTGTTTGTACTCATCTGTCCTCTTTCCATTGCAGCTATGGATTGACTCCTCTGGGGGAGGCACTGCAGCAGCTCCTGAGAAGAAAGAACCAGATTTTTTTGCAGAGCAGACACTGGTCAGTTAGAAAAAAGTCTTGATTAATTTTGATACCAAGTTCAGCTGAGCTGCTCGGCAAAGCATGGTGAAAGTACAATTTATTTTTCACATTCGAATGACTAGACGGGAGCATTAACTCATATGAAATGCAGATAACACCGGATACTTGTATTAAGTTTTAAACTTAAACTAAACCAGAGGACTTAGCACACAGACCTCCCTCAAAGCTCAGCATTTATTTTATCTGTTTAACAAAAACAAATGCTTGGCTGAATGAGTTTGCATTTACTAAATAAATAAATTTGTTACCTCCAAAATCAAAGAGCTACAAGATCTAGGACCTTATAGGTGTTTAGGCTGGGGTCATCTTTCAACCCGAAGGTTGCTGATTCGATTGGCAGTACCCCCAGAGACACTGTATTCTGTTTTTATTTGTTTAACACAACCTCTCAACTTCATTGGAATTGGGGTTGTACATGACAACATTTTCTGATGCTCATTCTGCAAGTGAGACAACATTCTAAAGCATTTTAATAGCGCGACAGGTGAAGACCATACACTAGCCTTCTGGCTAATTCTGGCTTTTTTAACCATGTGTACTTCATGTGTTTTATGAAATTACATTGTCCCCTTTCAAAAATAAACTGATAAACTAAACTAAGATGATGGAAAGTGTTGTTCTAAGTTCTCCTTGATGTAAGGCAATACCTTGTCACAGCGTAGAAAGCACAAAAATTTCCAATATGAGCTGAGTTTTGACAAAAGATACAAGTTTCTGAACATCCATCCATTTTCCGTACCGCTTATCATCACTAGGGTCGCAGGCGTGCTGGCGCCTATCCCAGCTGACTCTGAGCGAGAGGTGGGGTACATCCTGAACTGGTCGGCAGACAATTACAGGGCACATATAAACAACCAACCATTTGCGCTCACGTTCACACCTACGGGCAATTTAGAGTTTTGCATGCATGTTTTTGGGATGTTGGAGGAAACCGGAGAAAACCCACGCAGGCACGGGGAGACCATGCAAACTCCACACAGGCATGGCTGAATTTGAATCCGGTTCCTCAGAACTGTGAGGCAGATGTGCTTACCAGTCCTCCACTGTGCTGCGGCTTCTGAACATAATAAATTTAAAACATCTGTTTAACAGAACAGCTTCTGACGCCACCGATGGGAAATTTAGGTGTATTCACATTTTACAGCTTAAAAATGTTGCCTTTCTTGTGTTTTCAGTCTGCTAATGACTGGAGCATGACGGCAGCCTTGGAGCTGGAGCAGAATGGAGCCTCTGTGGCCATGCAGCTGAGGGACACGATGACCAAAAGCCAAGATGACAACCGTTAGTAGAACTGGCACTGCCAGAATCATTGCACCAGTTTTATACATAACGTAGCCATTATCTGGACTACACGTAGCGCAGCACTCAACATGTACTATACCGATCATCAAATCACACTAAATGTTTTCCGTTTTAGGACAATTAGGATTACCAAAATTATTTCTAAATGCCAAAATGTTTTTTTAAAGGCATTTTTTCATTACTTTTTTTAATGTCAGAAGTTTACATACAGTGCAGGGCTTAAGACTGTGACCAAATTGGTCTCATATGCAACCTTTTTTTCAGCTTGTGCGAGTGCACATTTTAATGGTTGAAAGTTGCCTTTTTTCACACTGTAATCTCTGTATTGCATAGTTATTATACCATAGTGTTATCAATTGTATCGATGTATTCAAAATTAATATTTGTGGAATTAACTCCTAGTTTCAACGTTATTTTGCTGTGCAGCATCCAATGAATTGATGCCGGTTGTTGTTTTTAACCCTTGCTTTATGCAGAGCCAGAGGAAGGACCGAGCATCGATGGTTTGAGCACATCACCCAAAGCCACTACGGGTGAGCCCATTAACTCATCCCTCAGGTCCCTTATCTTTAATGCATGTTTTTTTTCCAGTTCAGTGTCATGCACGGACCATTTAGTCTGAGTTTGGAAAGCAATGCAAGCAATATACAGTGGGCCAAAAAAGTATTTAGTCAGCCACCAATTGTGCAAGTTCTCTGACTTAAAAAGATGATAAAGGCCTGTAATTTTCATCACAGGTATACGTCACCTATGAGAGACAAAATGAGAAAAAGAAAATCCAGAGAATTACATTGTCTGATTTTTAAAGAATTTATTAGCAAATTATGGTGGAAAATAAGTATTTGGTTAATAACAAAAGTTTATCTTAATACTTTGTTATATACTCTTTGTTGGCAATGACAGATGCCAAATGTTTTCTGTAAGTCTTCACAAGGTTTTCACACACTTTTGCTGTTATTTTGGCCCATTCCTCCATGCAGATCTCCTCCAGGGCTCCTGGTGGGAGTTGAAAGTCTGTTGCCCAGCGACAGCCCCAAAAACATCACTGCTCTCTTATTTTCCACCATAATTTGCTAATAAATTCTTTAAAAATAAATTCTTTTCTGGATTTTTTTTTCCCTCATTTTGTCTCTCATAGGTGAGGTAATACTGTGATGAAAATTACAGGCCTCTGTCATCTTTTTAATTTAACGTTTTTGTCCCACTGTATGTACACACATGCATACATACACTGTCAGTGCATGTAATCATTTAGCATTGGTAGCTTTACCACTTTCAGTCAGGTCAGTTAAGAACTCATTACATACATAAGAATGACTGGCTGAACCACAGCAACACATTTTGAGTCTTCATACGGAGGTGTCATGTTATATTGCTTAATATGAGCAGTGTTTATGAAACCAACCCAACCAGCTATCTATTTTACTTATGTAAAAGTAGCTGATAGGTCCTTCTAATACAGACTTGTCAGGATGACTTTGTCCCGCACAACGCCATCAGCCAAATGTGCACGTAATTCTACAAGCACCATCTTCCTATTTGTAATGAACTATACAGTACTCAGAGTTGGGGGGTGTGGGGATATGACAGTCGGCCAATCAGGTTCCAGTATCCACATGACTATTTATGCACCACTCATGGATTTTACGTACGAGTAACTCTTACTGCTAATTTTGGAAGCTCTATTTGTTGTCGATTTAATTAAGCATTGCCGAAGAACGTGTGTTTGTGTCTGCGCAAATCTGACTGCAGAAAGTGAAAGTGGCTGGTGAACGATGACGACGAAAACAACGCTGACTGATCTCTTATTTGATCGGAGGCATTGAGGTCGACAAATACTTTTCAGATTCTCATGGTGTTTTGACAAAGCTGTAAATGTTCATTGTGGTTGTTACAGAGCAAATCTGACTGCAAAAAGTGTTTTCGTCATTGACAATAACACTTTTATAAGATTCGGACACAATAGAAAACCACAGTGCCGTGAAAAAGAATTGCCCCCCT
Source organism: Phycodurus eques (assembly GCF_024500275.1). Classification (NCBI taxonomy): domain Eukaryota; kingdom Metazoa; phylum Chordata; class Actinopteri; order Syngnathiformes; family Syngnathidae; genus Phycodurus; species Phycodurus eques. The sequence continues at coordinate 6,533,101 of NC_084526.1, read as the reverse complement.
TTTGTAATTCTTTTATTTTTGCATAGTGTTCCCCCATTGTTTGTGATTATCAAACAACTATCAGACAAATATAACCCAAGTGAATTGAAAATGCTGTTTTTAATTGGTGATTTCATTTAGTAAGGAAAAAAAAACGCAAAGTTACCGTGCCTTTGTGGAAAAAGTAATAACCACCCTTGTCAAATCATGAGTTGTGGCTAATTACAACTTTTGGTTAATTTTAACTGATCACACCCAAGCCTGATTACCGCCAGACCTGTTCAATCAAGAAATAACTTAAACAGGATCTATCCTGACAAAATCAAGTCAGACAAAAGAGCTTAAAAAGCTGCAACAAAATGATACGATCCAAAGAACTTCAAGAACAGTTGAGGAATGAAGTAATTTAGATCTGTCTGGAAAGCATTACAAAAGCCATTTCTAAAGCTTTTGGATTCCAGTGAACCATTAGAGAGCTACATTATCCTCACATGGAGAAAACATGGAACAGTGTTGAACCTTCTTAAGAGTGGCCAGTCTACAAAGATTACCCCAAGAGAACAGTGATGACTCATTCTGCAGGCCACAAAGGAACTCGGGCCAGCTTTTAAAGAACTGCAGGCCTCCCTTGCCTCAGTTAAGGTCACTGATCAAGACACAACAATAAGGAAGAGACAAGGCAAAAATGGCATCAATGGTAGAGTTCCAAGGTAAAAACCACTGGTCACCAAAAAGAACATAAAGGCTCGTCTTACTTGTGCAAAAAAAAAAAAAAACATCTGAATGATTTCCAAGACTTTTGGGAGAATGGACAGACGAGATGAAAGTTGAGCTTTTTGAAATGTCTGTGTCTCATTACATCTGGCGTAAATGTAGCACAGCAGTTCAGAAAAAGGACTTCATACCAACAGTCAAACATGATAGTGGTAGTGTGATAGTCTTGGGCTGTTTTGCTCCTTCAGGACCTGGACAACTTGCTGTGATTGATGGAACCATGAATTCTCCTCTTTAACAGAAATCCTGAAGGAGAATGTGACCTCAAGCTGAAGTGCACTTGGGTTCTGTAGCAGGATGATCCAAAACGATCCAAACCACACCAGCAAGTATTGTGTATGGCTTAAAAAAAACAAATGAAGGTTTTGGAGTGGCCTAGTCAAAGTCCAGACGTGAATCCGATTGAAATGCAGTGGCATGACCTTAAAAAGGCTGTTCATGCGATTGAACGGCCTGTGTGGTTGACCAGGAAGTGGCAATGATTAGTAAGGGGGAAGTTGGAAAGGCATTAAAGAGGATGAAAAATGGAAAGGCAGTTGGTCCTGATGACATTCCTGTGGCAGTATGGAAGCATCTAAGAGAGGTGGCTGTGGAGTTTTTGACATGATGTGCAGAGCTGTGGGAACTTTGGAAGAATAGAGTTGATGAGCCACGCAATGAGCCACACAATGACATTATGGGAAAGAGTAGTGGAGGCTAGACTCAGGACAGAGGTGAGTATTTGCGAGCAACAGTATAGTTTCATGCCTAGAAAGAGTACCACAGATGCATTATTTGCCTTGAGGATGTTAATGGAAAAGTACAGAGAAGGCCAGAAGACGCTACATTGTGTCTTTGTAGATCTAGAGAAAGCCTATGACAGAGTACCCAGAGAGGAACTGTAGTACTGCATGCGGAAGTCTGAAGTGACAAAGAAGTATGTTAATACAGGACATGTATGAGCAAAACAGTTGTTGGGTGTGACAGAGGAATTTAAGGTGGGGGTGTGACTGCATCAGGGATCAGCCCTGAGCCCCTTCCTGTTTGCAGTGGTGATGGATAGGTTGACAGATGAGGTTAGACTGGAATCCCTGTGGACCATGATGTTTGCAGATGACATTGTGATCTGCAGTGAAAGCAGGGAGCAGCTGGAGGAACAGTTAGCAAGATGGAGGCATGCACTGGAAAGCAGAGGAATGAAGATTAGCCAAAGTAAGACTGAATATATGTGAATGAATGAGAGGGGTGGTGGGGAAAGAGTGATGATACAGGGAGAAGAGATAGCAAAGGGTGGAGGACTTTAAATACTTGGGGTCAACAGTCCAGCGCAATGGTGAGTCTGGTCAGGAAGTGAAGAAACGGGTCCAAGCAGGTTGGAACGGGTGGAGGAAGGTGTCAGGTGTGTAATGTGACAGAAGAGTCTCTGCTAGGATGAAGGGTAAAGTTTATGATAGTGGTGAGGCCAGCCATGATGTACGGATTAGAGACAGTGGCACTGAGGAGACGAAGCAGAGCTGGAGGTGGCGGAAATGAAGATGTTGACCTTCGCTCAAGGAGTGACAAGGTTGGATAAAATTACAGATGAGCTCATCAGAGGGACAGCCGAGGTTAGATGTTTTGTAGACAGAGAGAGCAGACTTCCATAGTTCGGACACATCCAGAGGAGAGCGAGTCAGTATATTGGTAGAAGGATGATGAGGATGGAGCTGCCAGGCAAGAGAGCTAGAGGAAGATGGATGTCGTGAGGGAAGACATGAGGGAAAGGATGACACACTGTGGCGACCCCTAATGGGACAAGCCGAAAAGAAGACGATTTCCTGAATTCTAACAATTCAGCAAGGAAAAGTAGGCCACTATATGTGAAAGACTCATTGCCACTTGTAGAAAATGCTTGATTTCAGTTGCTGCTGCTGAGGATGGCTCAACCAGTTATTAGGTTTAGGGGGCCATTACTTTATCAAAGAGGGTCAGGTAACTTTGAATCGTTATTTTTTCCTTAATAAATGAAATCACCGTTTAAAAACAGACTTCCTAAGTTCACTTGGGTACATTTGTCTGATAGTTATATTTTGCATAGTTTCCCCACTTTAAGATAATCAAACAAATCTAAGAATTTGAGGAGGACGCCAATACTTTTTCATGGCACTGGTGATTCACCATTATTATTCATCCGTCCCATCCATTTTCTGAGCCCTCACTAGGGTCGCGGGAGTGCTGGAGCCTATCCCAGTTATCTTCGGGCAGGAGGCGGGGTACACCCTGGACTGGTTGCCAGCCAATCGCAGGGCACACATAAACAAACAACCATTCTCACACACATTCACTCCTACAAGCAATTTAGAGTTTTCAATCAACCTACCACGCATGTTTTTAGGATGTGGGAGGAAACCGGAGTGCCCGGAGAAAACCCACGCAGGTACGGGGAGAACATGCAAATGCCACACAGGCGGGGCCGGGGATTGAACCCCGGTCCTCAGAACTGTGAGGCAGACGCTCTAACCAGTCGTCCACCGTGCCGCTACCCTTATTATTATTGCTATTGTGCTCTCAGTATGACCCGGAAAATGAGATGGCTCGAGCGGACGTCGCCGTTGTTGTTGAACGCTAGCTAGCTTAGCTTGGCGGCAACCGTCGTAAGTACTAACTCAAAATCACTGGACCCTAACCCTCTTCCATTTAAAAATGATTACATACGTGTACCGCCACCTTATAAAAGTATCGTTCATAATTAGTCACACTGTTTTACAAATTTTTTTACGAGCAAAACAAACCAATTTACCTCTTTAAAATCATAGTCCCCAACAGAACTTGGATAAAGCATTACTACTGCAATCATTGCACTTTATTTTAATGATAGTTTGTTTTCTAATACTAATAATATTCCTATCCCTCTTTAAAGGAATCTGGGCTTTTTAACTTTGAGCATATCGTCATGTTTATGCTGTAAACAGGTTATAGACAGACAAATAGATTTGTTAGCTTTTCTAGCTTAATGGCAAAGTTATTAAACCCTTTGCACATGACTCTGTTTGAGAGCTTCCAAACAAATTAAGCAGGCAATCTTTGCAGTTAGCGGTGTAGACCGCTTATTGGTTTTGTCTTTGACAGGCTATACGTCGGCAAGATCAGCCATGAAGAGTTAAAGCTGTAGGCCTTTGTTGGTCTTTTCAACATGCTCACTTCTTGGCATGACGACTATTTTGCTGCTAGCGTTTCACACGCAACATCACTTGGATAAGAGGGAAGCAAAGACATGACAGTGCTCATAGCTGACAGCTTGGCATGTGGGAGATTAGTAGTTTCTCAGCTTTTGCCTTTGTCAATTCTCTTAAATTTATGATGCACATTCTTCAGAGGTCAAGCAAGGCTGTGAGTTTGTGAGGTGAAACTTGTTCATCTGTACTGTCACGACAGAAACATCGGAGCAAATAACTCATTGGTGATGTTGGTGTTAAGATCTGCTTTACAACACTGGTTTGCGGTTTTGTGTTGCAAATTCCTAACAACGCTGATTCCTTCACACTTGAGATAATATGCTTTAGTTTATTAACAAGTTGCACTCTATTTCACAGAGGTTAAGCCATCCATTATTGGGAAGAAGAAACCAATGGCTGTCAAAAAAGGGGTAAGCAATTATTTATATACAGTTTTTTTTCCAACCCACAACACATCCATCATCATTTGGATGGCCAGATGCACTGACTAAACTAAGATGCAAACGGTGTTTGCTATGTTCTCGTGATACAGCTGGGGGCAAAGAAGGGCCTCGGCGCCCAGAAGGTGAGCAGCAAGAATTTTACGGAGGTGGAGAAACGGGCTCAAGTGGCTGAGAAGCTACGAGAGGAGCAGGCAGCTGAGGCAAAGAAACAAGCAGAGGAGTCCATGTGAGTATCTAAATTAACCTATCGTATGAAGGATTCTGCTCTTAAAGAAAAAGTGAAGCATTTTTAAACTATGGTTTGGATCTGACCCTCATTATGGCCTTTGCAGTGTGGCTTCGATGCGTTTGGCATACAAAGAGCTGGAGATTGACAGGAAGCTTGAGGAAAATAAGATGAAGAACCTGGAGGGCAAGAAGAGGGAGCAGGCCGAGAGACTGGGCATGGGTTTCGGGAACAGGAGGTGACAAAACAACAGACTCATTGTGTCACATCTTCTTAGATAAGGATCAGCCTTTGAGAGCTTGCAGAGTAACTTTAGACACTGCATTTTGCTAATAATAATATCACGACACAACGATTGTGTCACAATCAATATTGTGAAAGTACAAAACATTTATGATGTAGCTACATGACTGAAGAAGGGAGAACTTTTTAAAAAGTCTACGTGCTAGTAATGCATGTAGAACTACAGTACCAAAGGTTTTGGAACAGCAAGGTCAGTTCCTTTTGTTTTTGTTGTATACTGAACACATTTGTGTTTCAGATCAAAAGATGAATATGAGACAAGAGTTCCGAATTCCAGCTTTTATTTCATGGTATTTACATCTAGATGTGTTAAACAACTAGGCACAGAGCATATTTTTGTTTGAAGCCACTCACTTTTCAAGTGAGGTTAAGTATTGGAACAGACATTAGTAAATTAACTTAAAGTGAATAACATTTAATATTTGGTGGCATAACCCTTACTTGCAAGAACTGCATCAAGCCTGTGACCCATTGTCTTCACCAGAGTGTTGTTTTCTTCATTTGAAATACTTTTCCAGGCCTTTACTGCAGCCTCTTTCAGTTCGTTTGTTTCTGGGGGTTTCTCCCTTCAGTCTCTTCAGGAGGTAAAAAGCATGCGCTATTGGGTTAAGGTCTGGTGATTGACTTGGCCAGTCTAAGACCTTCCACTTTTTCTCCCTGATGAACCTAACCCTAACACTTGTGTTGTAGCAGTGTTTTGGGTAAGCTTTTCCCAATTAGCTGAACATTGAGCTAAAACTTCACCAAAGGTCAAACTATCAACTTTACATCACGATGAATTGGGGAAAAAATTCAAACAAATGTTGTCTCGCAGTATCACAAACATTAACCTTGTGCCTCATCGGTGGGTAGGTAAAGGAATCTTTTTATAGCATTTGGTTCCATTCATTTTTCTTTTTGGTTCCATTCATTCTTTTTTTTCAAAATTCATCCGGTGTCATGTGAAGTTACCTTTCGTGCCAAAATGCTGAGTTCTGGTGTGTGTCCCTTCAAAATAAAAGGCTCCAAGTCAAGTTAAAACTTACTTAAACCATTTGACGTGATGAAACTGTCCCAAATAACTATTTTAACAATGCTATATGTAACTTTTAGCTGAAACATTAATTAATGAATATTAAGTCAATTGGGTTAGTTCCACAAACTGGTTTACTGATTGATACTGGTTATAAAGAACCCTGAGTCAAATGTTCATTTTAGTCAATCCTGTGGGCTGCTAAGAAAATTAATGTTCATTATATGGACACCCCTTTTTTACCCAGGCCTTTAAAATAATTGGAATCAAGAATCGTTTGGAACCAGAATCGAAATGCGGACTCGTGACCGGACCAGCTCATAAGCACATAAGCTTTCACACGGCAAAAATAAATTTCCAGGTTTTCTTGGGGGAAAAAAAACAAAAAAAACTATTATTGTTTTCCGGGTTGGTTGCCCCTCCAAAAAAAGAAAAAAACAAATATAAGAAAAAATATACATATTTTAAATTTGGGGGCTCAGCGGACAAGTGAATCAGCAATTGCCGAACCACAAGTATGCGTGGGTCCACTGTATATTTAAAAACAAAAAAAACAAAAAAATCATGAAACATTCACTCTGTGTGTAGTGCATTTTTATAACATGATTCACAGGAGATTAGAAATAATTTATAGACCAGCATGTTAATGGTAAAGTTTATAAGACAATCTTCAAGCAGCTTGATTTTCCTGTGACTAAAGTTGCAAATTATTCAGAAGTTTAAGGTTCACAGGACTGTGACCAGCCTCCCTGGACATGGACGTAGGAGGAAAATGGGTGACCAGTTAGACGGATAATATTAATGGTCACAAAAAAGCAGAGAACAACCTCCAAAGAAATTAAAGGTGAACTCCAAGGTCACGGTACATTATTGTCAGATCACATCATCCGTCGTTGTTTGAGCCAAAGTGGACTTCATAGGAGACGACCAAGAAGGAAACAACTGTTGAAAGCAAATGAATAGAAAAGCGAGACTGGAATTGGCCAAAATGCATAGTGGCCAGCCTATGCCTCTATGAAAATGCCTTTAGACAGCTGAGCAAAACTGGACCTTTTTGGAAAAGCACATCAGCTTTATGTTCACAGATGTCAAAATGTAGCATACCAAGAAAAAAAACTGTACTTCCTGTGAAATATGGAGGAGGCTTGGTTATGTTCTGGGGCTGATTGACTGTATCTGGCGCAAGTTATCTTCAACCTGTGCATCAGAGGTGGCAGTAAGTCACATACAGACCCTTTCCCAAAAATTAGAATATCATGAAAAAGTAATTCCATTCAAAAAGTGTAACTTTCATAGATTATAGATTCAGGGCCCACAATTTAAAAAATTTCAAGTATTTATTTGTTTATTTTTACACCCATTTTACTTACAGCTCATAAAACCCACGAAATCAAGAATGAAAAAAAATAGAATACTGTGAAGAAATCCCCATTGACTCAGTTTTTGGAGGAGAAAAGAAAGTGGGAGTACGAATGGTTGTTTGTTTCCAAGTATTGAAGATTAACATCATTTTGAAAGTACCATATTTTGATTGATTTAATGTCACCCTAATTTCTATGTGCCCTGCGATTGGCTGGCGACCAGTTCAGGGTGCACCCAGCCTCTCGGCCAGAGATAACTGGGATAGGCTCCAGCCCGCAACCCTAGTGAGGAGAAGCGGAACGGAAGATGAATGAATGAATCTTCAATACTTGGTTGGGAATCCCTTTGCTTTAATCACTGCCTCGATGCACCGTGGTATTGAGGCAACCAGCCTGTGGCATTGCCTGGGAGTTATGGAAGCCCAGATTTCCTAGATTCTTGCTGTCAGTTCTTCTTTGTTTTTGAGTCTGGTGCCCCTCATTTTCCTCTTGATAATACCCCATCGATTCTCAATGGGGTTTAGATCTGGTGAGTTGGCTCGCCAGTCAAGCCCTGTGATGGCATGGACATCAAACCAGGCTTTGGTGCTTCTGGCGGTATGGGGCCAGGCGCCAGGTCCTGCTGGAAGATGAAATCTGCATCTCCCTACAGATCATCAGCAGAAGGAATCACAAAGTCCTCTAAAACATTCTGGTATACTGTTGCGGTGACCTTGGATTTAAGAAAGAAGAGTTTACCAACACCTGCACTGGACATAGCACCCCAAGTCATTACTGACTGTGGATATTTCACACTGGACCTCAAGCATGCTTGAGGTCCAGTGTGAAATAATTACTCAGTACTTGAGTAATTATTTCACTGTGTACTTTTTACTCTTAAGTAATTTTTTGGGAGGACTCTTTTTTTTTTTTTACTTCAGTCACATTATTGTCAAGTAACGGTACTCTTATTGAGTACAATATTTGGCTACTCAACTTACCTCAGGAGCGGACATCCTCTGTTGTTACTCTTACATTTAAGCAACATTTTTGCTCTTCAGATCAGCCAGTGTCGTATTTGTTGCACTGGTCTTTTGTATTTTTGCGTTGATGTGCTGCGGGTCGTGGCCCTGGTTGGGGTCCCAGTGGAATGTTTTCCACATGGACATTGCTTGCAGATGCACGCACATTGGCCGGAACCATGACGTTGACCCCCCCCCCCAACATGGCTGCCACGTAGGTTAGCCAGGTTGCTACAGTGCCCTTGCGTATTCAGTCTTCATATCTAATGTATGTATGGTTAGGAACTTATAACTTAGAAAGTACTGTAACCCTACCATCACTAGTTACATCCTCTATGGTGTCTGTAGACACTACATTCAGTTTTTGCCTCGTTATGACGTTGAAGCTAATGCGTCTTTTTTCGACACATAGCTAAGCAGAGATGGGAGTCTAAAGTGGGTAAATAAATAAATGATTGAATGAATGAATTAAACTTTTTAAGGAAACAAAAGCAATACAACCAAGCTTCTGTGCCCGTATCCTTTTATAACCTATAATAATTTAGCCTTTATTATTATTATTGTATGGTCTACAATAATGGATAATACTGCAAATGCACAAATGAATTTACTGTATATGAAAATGTTTACTTTGAAGTGATTATAGTGTTTTAGTAGGTTAGTTTACATCAACTCGTGTTATTTGATATTCAACAGTACCAAATAAACAACAGTAATTGGTTCATAAACAGTTATCAAATGAAAATTGATTTTGCGATACATTTGAATACAAAATCAAATTCCATACGATTATTCAAACTCAAGAATCCTGATTGTCATTGTACAAGACTAATGAAATTCAGGTGCATTGAAGAATTGGACATATCAAATACGTATAAAAGGTAATAAGTACTTCCATTTATTCACTTCAACTCACATTTAAATTTGGGGGGGGGGATTACTCGATGGAATAATTGATTGGATAATCTTCTAAAATGATTTAAAGGTGACAGCCCTACTGTCAAGGCATTCCGGAAAGAAATGTGCAATGTGTGTCAAAAAGCTTGGTCTCAATCGCAGGTCATGGGGAAATGGGAAAATGACTAAAAACAGCCAAGACTGGCTAAAGAGCAAAACATGGGACTATTCTTAGCCCTGATCTAAATCCTGCTGATCATCTGGGAAAGGGGTTGCAACATGTCGTCTGGAGAAGGCACTCTTGGAACCCGAGATAACTGGAGCAGTGTGCTTACAAGAAGTGGGCCAAAATTCCCATTGACAGGTATAGAAATTGTTTGATTTCAGTGATTGCCTCAAAAGGTTGTGCAACAAAATATTAAGGGGTCCATCGTTTTTGTCCGTGACAGTTTTTTAAAGATTTTGCTGAACCACAATTTAAATACGTCTGATTTTCACTGGTTAAGTTTCAGTAAATTTGTATTCATTTTATCAGTCTGAAGTTACTTTCGTGACCATTGTTGGAACTCCTCTATTAATGAAAGTAAAACCCACAATGTATTCCATGTGTATATGTTTCAAAATATTTGAGCCAATGTATGCTGCAGAACACATACATTAGACGAACAGCTGCTAAGCTAAGTCTCCTATTAATGTCGCTCAGCTTTTAACAATAGTCTAGCTCACCATTATTGGTACCCATGAAGTTTAAGTACTACTCCGATAGACGTCCTCTTTAGCATGGCGGAGTTGGCGAAGTTTGACAGTCAACCACGGCTTATTGTTATTGAACATGCGAAATGTCTTCTCAGAAACTGATGGATGTAATACTCATACTCAGTACATACTCATCCAAGCTGCCAGTTGAACTACCAAAGACACTCCAATCTTTTCAGTCTAAACAGTCTTGAAGTTCCATCTTTACTTTATTAGTCCACTTCTTCACTGTTTTCACACATTTAAGTTTGGTGGTCGCTGAGGCAAAAACTCAGGCGTGGGAGGAGTTCGGTGAGGCCATGGAGAACGACTTCCGGAGGGCTTTTGAGGAAATTCTGGTCCACCATCCAGCTTCTCAGGGGAAGGAATTTTTATATATATATATATATATATATATATATATGAATAGTTTTTGTTTTATTTTTGTTCCTGTTTTTATTTATTTATTTACATTGTTACTTTGTTTGTCGTGGCGGCACATCTGCCTCACAGTTCTAAGGACCTGGGTTCAAATACGGCCTCGACTGCGGAGCTTGCATGTCCTCTGTGTGCCTGCGTGGGTTTTCTCCGGGTACTCCAGTTTCCTCCCACATCCCAAAAACATGTATGGTAGGTTAATTGAAGACTCTAAATTGCCCGTAGGTGTGAATGGGAGAGCGAATAGTTGTTTGTTTATCTGTGCGCTGCGATTGGCTGGCGACCAGTTCAGAGTGTACCCCACCTCTCGTCCAGAATTCGGCTGAGATAGCTTCCAACACCCCCGCAACCCTAGTGAGGAAAAAAAATGGATGGATAGATAGATACAAGGAACGTTTGGAGTCTGTCATCGCACCAAAGGGTGTGCAACCAAATATGAAGGAGGGGTGCCAGTATTGCTGCACATGCTGTTTTCTTCTTTTTTTTTTTTTCCCTTCTTCTTTATTACAATATCTAAAAAAAAATATAATAATAATAATTAAAAAAACAATTTATTAAAATACTTTGGACCTCCGATTAAAAGAGCCTGAGGATATATTTGGTACTTTCCCATTTATTTCTGAAGATACTATACAGGTTATGCAAAAAATGAAGGGGTGCCAGGCATGTTAAGCAGGACCGTAGAGAAAATAACATATTTTCACATAGCTGGTATCAGTGCATTGATTTTACATTGATTTAGGTAATATTCATTTTGCCACCTGCATAAATCTATCAAACTCAGTTACGCAAATACATTTATTGTCAAAGACTGAGGACTATTAAAAAAAATAAAACATGGCTTTGCTTAGATCCACATCGCCGAGAATATAGATGAGAAGGAATGGCAAAATAATTTGTACACATTCTTGGACTGCACCGGTATTGATATCTGATACTGTACCATGAGAGATAATGGTTTTGTGACATTGATTTTCGTCACACCCTTAGTGCGCAGGCCATTCAAGTTCTTCTACACCACACTCATCCAAATATGTCTTGCAGACTTGGCTGGAGTTTAAAACCCTCTCTGAGCTCTTTCCACAAAATTAGCAGCAGTGACTGTGTAATGTCTTAGTAATCTGAAGAATTAAGATTCAGGGGGGCTCCAAGTGGTGTAAATCCAATTCATGATTGATAAATACTGTAAATGAGGGTAAGTATGGTATTGTGTGTATGTGGACCAGTGGGATCAAAGTTTCTGAAATGAATGTTGTTTCTTTTTTCAGTGCTGTGTCACATTCAGTGATGTCTGAGATGCAGGTCATCGAGCAGGAAACACCAGTGGGAGCCAAGACCTCGACTCGTTCCAAACTGGATATGTTTGATGAGTCTGGTTTCACCTCTGGACCCCCTAAGTACATGTGACATCCGCATATTGCTCCTTTTGTTTCATTCTATTCGGATAATAAAAGTTAAATGTAAGGCTCTGTTTTGTTCAACTTTGCAGATATAAGGACAACCCGTTCACAGTGGGTGACAGTTTTGGATCTCGCTGGGATACAGAGGGAGGAACTGCCTCCTTTAGCACCTCATGGGCACTAGAGAAAGAGGAACCCAAAGATGAAGTCACTATCTCCAGTATTCAGCCAATAGGAGAGAGGTATTTGCACAACATTTCTTTTGCATTGTGTATTTCATCGTAGCATTAAAAAAGTCAATTCTGGTCTCTTATCCCATCAAGACTTCCTAGCAGAAGAAAAGCTGAAGTGTCCGCCCCACTGTCGGAGTCGAGCGAGGCCAGGCAGAAGTTTGCTAATGCAAAGGCCATCTCTTCAGACATGTTCTTTGGCCGTGAATGCAACGCTGAGGTAAGCCCTTCATATTGGTTTCCGTCCAAATCATGAACTTTGCTTAACCCGCAATTCTGCCGCACACTGAGCAATGCGGCCAAACCAGACTGAGCTCTCGCTGTGTGGGGTTTAAGGTTGGGCGTCGAGAATCGAGAACCGATTGGAACCGGGACTAACATTCTGGTTCTCCCGGAATCGTTCCAATTAAAAAAATTTGGCACCCTGTTTCGATGCCTTACAGTCCACCAACCCCGAAGGAGAAAGTGGAGAAAACTAATGAAGAACAACACGCACAAAGATGTGCTTGTGCCCAACAGCGGGGGCAAACAAAATAGTTTTTTAACTTTAAAAAATTAATGACCAGTCACTTCAGTGCAAAACTTGGAATACGATTATATTGTGCTAAGGAGGCTCTTAACGAGGTGGAGAAGTCTGACGTGCTCCATCTCGCTTTGAGCTTCCGCCTAGTCATTTGGGTGAGTGTGAAACAATAAAATACAATGTCTATGCCAACATTGAGGCAGCTACAGAGTTAAACAGTGGGTTCCTCTTTCTTGCACTGATGGTTTTTAGCATTTTACTCCTCAAACCAATGTAAGAGCTGATGACAGACACAAAAATAAAATGTAATGCAACGGTTTCCAGTATGGTAAAATAATTTCCAAGCTTAAAATTGAGCTAAAACTTCACCAAAGGTCAAACTAGCACAACAAATTGGGACAAGATTCACATAAATGTCTCACAGTATCAGAAACACTAACCTTGTACCTCATCAGTGGTTCGGTCAAGGAGTCAACGTTTTACAAGAGCATTTGGTTCCATTCATTACTCTTTTTCATGCAGTCTCGTTTTACTTTCGTTTTTACCGGTGTCGTGTGAAGTTCCCTTTGTGCCAAAATGCTGAGTTGCGGTGGGTACCCGTCAAAATAAAAGCATGCTAAAAAAAAAAAAAAAAAAGGAAGTCAAGTTAAAACTTGCACATATGAACAATTTAACACGTGATAAAACGGTCGCAAATAACTATTTTAACAATGCTATATTTAACTTTTAGCTGAAATGTTAATTATTGAATATTAAGTCAATTGGGTTATATACCCACACATTGCCTTTTAGTTCATAGTTTTAATATTAATACTGGTTATAAAGAACCCTGAGTCAAATGTTCATTTTAGTTCATGCTGCGGGCTGCTCAGAAAATGAATGTTCATAATACCCTAAAATAATCTGAATCGAGAATCGTTTGGAACCAGAGATAAGTGATGTGTGGGTTAGGTTTAGCTCAAAAGCTTATACAGCCTCACCGTTTAATGTCACAGGGGGTCCATATATGAAATCGCTCAATATGCGCATGAGTCACCAACTGTCACTTTTTTGCGATGGTCCGGTCCAATTGGGTTCGACAGGTCACATACACATACTGTATGTGACCTGTTTTGACATTGAAATTATCCCAAATGTCATTCTTTCATCCTGAAATGTAATAAATTTTCTTAAATTGACCCAAAATATTAGACTTTACGCCGATATGTTCGGCTTGATCGGTATTGGCCGGTAATTAGCATTTTATGCTGATGGGCTTTGTCATAATTCGCCCATTGATCGGCTCCGCAAAACACATTTACACTGCTAGTTTATTTTTAGCCTTGTCGTGTGTCTTTTGATGTACTACTGTAAATATCTGACAGCCAATAACGTTATTTAAAAAAAACAAAACAAAAAAAAAAAACATTTCTGTAGTGTGTTAGAAGCAACAAAACGTTATGTAGTCTAGCAAACTAGTGCGAGCACCAACGGTTGTGCGTAAACATGCCGCCGTTCTGTCGAATCATGCTCTAAAGTTTCGGTGTGGGTGAAGTAATTACAATAAAGTAATTCAATTACAGTAAGTTAGCACCCATTATTTCTGTCATGTCTAGCGCAGTGATTTCCAAGCTTTATGGAGCCAAGGCGCACATTTTACAATTGGAAAATCTCTTGACACACCAACAAACAAAAATGTCACAGTAATTACCGTGTATCTACTTTTTGTATGTACTTTCTGCCATCTAATAGAAGAGCATTTATTTGTTCTGTCTGTCACTATGCCTCACTGGCATAAATAGAACAAAGATAAATTATTTCTCCTAAATGAATCATTTTTGGAGCAGTTAAGTCAAATTTGATAATTTCCCACAGCACACCCGAAGATCGCTCATAGCACACTAATGTGCTACGGCACACTGGTTGCGAATCATTGGACTAGAGAATACTTTTGAAGATACTCAGTCTACAGTAGACAAGTATATCCAGTAAATGAACAGGTCATTGAAATCGACACATTGCTCCATCTTGTGATCGGTTATCGTTTTTTTAACGTGTGATCGGCCCCAAAAATCCTGATCATGTAAAGCCTACAAAATAGACCAAACATATTGTTTACAGCTACTACAAGGTTTGTGTACACTGAGGCTGTTACGTGTCAAGTTTGACCCGTCTACTAAAACAGATTTTAGATTAATCAGTGTGTGAAATCATGGAGAATGGTGGAAATCTTAAAACTGTGAAACTACATGCCATAAATGTAGAATTTTCTATTTGGGACAGTGGTAATCGTGTTGAAGAGTGAATTATGAAACAGCCAAGAACTGTCTGTTCCCACCACATTTGTGCAGATTCCTGCAGAAACATGCATAACGGAGCCAGTTGACTAACCTTGAAGAGAATATGTGGTCAAAAATAAATGTCAGCCAAATAAAGGAAAGCAGATAGTGTTTAATGGAAGGAGCTGTTTTTTTTTTTTCTTCTCCTTGTCAGTATGAAGCAAAGACCCGACTGGAGGGCATGTCTGGAAGCACGGCCATCAGTTCAGCTGACCTGTTTGGCGATGGCAGTGACCATAAAGGTATGAGGTGTCACCTCTTACAACATTCTGTCGTTGCATGTGAAGGCAATGATGGGTGTTCTTTTTCCATTTCATTTCTTGCATTCCTGGCCTTAGGGCGGTCATCGGGCTTTGACAGCGTCCTTCCCGCTGGTCCGGACATCACCCAGTTCAAACAAGGAGTGAAGACTGTAGCAGGCAAGATGGCTGTCCTTGCCAATGGTGTCATGAATACCATCCAGGTGGGACTTAATCAGTGTGGAGTGCAAATTAAGGAAGTACTGTACCCACTGTAATGAATGGTTACTCATGTTTGTGCTTTTTTTTTTGCGAGTTCAGGATCGATATGGCGCCTACTGAGCTGAGCAGCCTCGAGGGACTTGCATCTGTGCTAAGAAAAACTCCAAACGATGCCTCGAGGAGATGAGTGGCCCCGATTGACGGGTCCATTTGGGCAAGGATGAAATGAGAGAGAAGGGAAGCAGAAGGCATTGCATGAAGAAATAAAATCTTCCTTCTCACGCCTGAGCTTTTTAGAGACTGTTGCTGGAGTGAATCAGTATTTTGCTCTCTCAACATTTGAGTTTTTATTTTCATAAAGCAAACCATGTGTGGTTGTAGTGTATCTGAAACAACAGTTGTATCTACAGTTGAAAATTTTTTCGGCTCTTAAGATTTTCAAATTTTGTCAAAGAGTTAATTCTATATTTTCTTCAGTCTCTGATCAATGTTATGAAATACTTCCATGTTTTGTCTTCTTTTTGTCATTGTGATACTAAATAAAAGGTGCAGCAGTATATGTTTAGCATCACTTTGAACTCAATGTTTGCATTCAGTGTTCAGGTCACTGCTGCACACAACAAGTGTTGGTCATTTTACACAGAGCACTGAATGCTGACGATCTCCAGAATCTGTGAGCTTGGACTTGTACATTTCTGTCTGATCATTAAAAGTCTGATATCCTTATGTCTTCTTTTAATTTTACCCTGATTTCAAGCACACACAATTTAACCAATATACCTTAAGGGCATTGGAATTTGGGTAGTAAACGCTCCTTTATCGTGGGGGTTACGTTCCAGAAAACCCCCACAATAAATGAAATTTGCTTAGTGATTGTTTATACTATTATATAAATGTATAATTATTCATGTTCATGTATACATGCAATTCAATGCCAATTTGTAATACTTTAGACAAGTGCAAGTATTTGTCCACTTGAGGTCACCATCCACACAAGCAGATGCCTATTAAAGACAGGTGTGCTCTGCTTGAGTGAACAGGTGATTTCCTGCCTCACGGTATATCCTCACACTCCTCACACTGACAGTCCTGGCAGTGTTGTCAGCGAAAAGCATTATGGGAACCCAGTATTCTTTGTGATGTTTGTAATTACAGTACTGTAGTTGGGAGAAAATCAAGTTAAACATTCCACATTCCTTTGTGCCAGGTCGCAGGTTTTTTTTTTTTTTTTTTTTTTTTTTTTTTTACTCTTATGTGCACTGTGGTTACTTCAGACCGCTTTCACACGAAAGTCAAGTCTTTGTGTTTCATATATTTTCCTGTGGACACATTCTCCGCTTTACTGCAAAGATCACCTGACAAGAGTGGTCCAACACGGAAGTCTCTACCTGTCTGTAATGTGGCTTCACGACTGTTCTTCTACAAATAGGTGGAACTATGGAAATGTGTGAGGGTAAAAGACAAACTGAAGAAAATCTTTAAAAAAAAACGTTTATTTCAGATGGACTTCTCCATAAGGTGTTGAGGCAACATGTCTACTGTCCAGACGGCAGTGAGGGCTGCTTCCAACTATTAATCTGTTTTGCTGCTTTATCCCCAGTTGTAGAAGTAGATCTTCTGCCAGGTGGGCAGGTATTCCATGAGAGGCCCTGAACAAACAACCAATTTGTTAGGGAGAGTGACAATGGACAGAAATAAAACTGGAACACTTAGACCAACCCTTTTACTGTTAATTACTATGGAAACCGAGTTACCAGAGCTAGTGACCATTCAACCTGGGAATTAGATACTTTTTGATTCTGATATTGATTGTCATTGTAACTACTGCATTTGAATTTGTGTGTACATTACACCCTATTTAGACTTGCCATTTCAATCAAAATTCAAAAGTATATTACAAGTATTTTATCTCAGTACAAGAGTTTATGCCAGGTATTAGCTATCAAGAGCTATTACTGCTTTGTGTATGTGTGCGCCTTTTGTAATTTCTAGACTGCTCACTGCACCGAGAATTTATTTGCATTCATCTAGGTAACACAATGACTCATTGAGCAGCGTGATATTAATTTCTTAGTAATATTGGCTCAAGTGACAGCAACAATTTATGTTAAGACTGAAATCTGTGACAGTGGCAATCCGTGCAGTTGAGTAAAACACTGTTAATTATAATTATGTTTGTCGCATTTTTCAAATAATGACTATTCAACCAAAGGAGGAAATGCCCATACCTTCATGATTTTAAAACGTTTAACACCTAAGTCAGGAGTACTTACGCGCTACAAGGCCTATTCCTGGAACATGCTTGGCCAGAAGTTGCAGCAGAAAGAGAATCTTTTCCCTGCAGACAAAGGAAAACAATGTCACTACATTGTTTTGTATTTTTATTTTAAACATTTGTGACTTTGCTATCATTGACAAACATATCAACAATGTTCAGTCATGCAAGACAGGTTAGTGTGTCTGACAAATCACAGATGGACAAACACCAAAGTCGCAATATGTACGATTGTCAATGTGTAACCCATTTGCTCATTTACATAAGGGAATTATTGAGTTTTAGTTTTGCGAGAGTGACAGATAGAATTGATTGAAAAAAAGGATTTTTTATCCTTCTAAAATTGTACTTAAGGGTATTTGGGCCACATTGACAAGAAAATTGTGATTTTTGCCCCAATATACAGTGGGGCAAAAACGTATTTAGTCAGCCACCAATTGTGCAAGTTCTCCCACTTAAAAAGATGAGAGAGGCCTGTAATTTTCATCATTTCATCAAAAACAAAATCCAGAAAATCACATTGTATGAAAGAATTTATTGTCTAATTATGGTGGAAAAGAAGTATTTTGGTTAATAACAAAAGTTCATCTCAATACTTTGACCTCTGTCATTGCCAACAAAGGGTATATAACAAACGTTTTCCGTAAATCTTCACAAGGTTTTCACACACTGTTGCTGGTATGTTGGCCCATTCCTCCGTGTAGATCTCCTCTCGAGCAGTGATGTTCTGGGGCTGTCGCTGGGAAACACAGACTTTCAACTCCCTCCAAAGATTTTCTATGGGGTTGAGATCTGGAGACTGGCTCGGCCACTCCAGGACCTTGAAATGCTTCTTACGAAGCCACTCCTTCGTTGCCCGGGCGGTGTGTTTGGGATCATTGTCATGCTGCCACTTTTCATCTTCAACGCTCTTGTTGATGGAAGGAGGTTTTCCCTCAAAATCTCATGATACATGGCCCCATTCATTCTTTCCTTTACACGGATCAGTCGTCCTGGTCCTTTTGCAGAAAAACAGCCCCAAAGCATGATGTTTCACAGCAGGTATGGTGTTCTTTGGATGCAACTCAGCATTCTTTCTCCTCCAAACACAACAAGTTGAGTTTTTACCAAAAAGTTCCAGTTTGGTTTCATCTGACCATATGCCATTCTCCCAATCCTCTTCTGGATCATCCAAAATTCAGATGGACCTGGACATGTACTGGCCTAAGCAAGGGGACATGTCTGGCACTGCAGGATTTGATTCCCTGGCGGCGTAGTGTGTTACTGATGGTAGCCTTTGTTACTTTGGTCCCATCTCTCTGCAGGTCATTCACTAAGTCCCCCCGTGTGGTTCTGGGATTTTTGCTCATCGTTCCTGTGATCATTTTGACCCCACGGGGTGAGATTTTGCGAAGATCCCCAGATCGAGGGAGATCATCAGTGGTTTTGTATGTCTTCCATTTTCAAATAATTGCTCCCACAGTTGATTTCTTCCCACCAAGCTGCTTACCTAATGCAGATTCAGTCTTCCCAGCCTGGTGCAGGTCTACAATTTTGTTTCTGGTGTCCTTTGACAGCTCTTTGGTCTTGGCCATAGTGGAGTTGGGAGTGTGACTGTTTGAGGTTGTGGACTCTTAAAGAAGAAGTTACAGGTCTGTGAGAGCCAGAAATCTTGCTTGTTTGTGGGTGACCAAATGCTTATTTTACTGAGGAATTTACCAATCCATTAAAAATCAGACAATGTGATTTTCTGAATTTTTAAGTGGGAAAACTTGCACAATTGGTGGCTGACTAAATACTTTTTTTGCCCCACTGTATCTCATTTATATATATTTTTAATTGAGTTACTTTGCTGAGCAAACAAAGAAAATAGTAACGTTTTTCAACCAATATATTTCATGATATTACATAAGATATCGGAGGTCTCGAAAGAGACGATCTCTGATTGTTGCATTTATATTTGGGTGGGAATTTAAATTACAAATATACTCATAAGATTATAACATTTCCCCCCCAAAAAATCTATTTTGTGATGCCTTTGTAACTGGATGACGTATAGCAGCTACAGAGTATTATGACATATGTTCTCGTAACTTAACTTAATGACTTATGTTGCAACTTTGGGACTTTTCTAATATGTATACATATTACGTGCACACAACAAAAGCACAGCTGCACAGACAACCTGGAGACTACATTTATTCAACGTGTGCTTGGTGGCCTTCAAACATACTCACTGTGAATATCTGTCATAAAATGGGGAACGGACAAGGTAGTAGAGTAAAAGAAAGGTTCTTCTCCTCATCTCTTCCCTCTCCCATCTGTTATCAAATATTCTCTCATGGAGCAATGCAAAGCTAGACACGAAAATAGACAAAGAAGAGAACAGTAACGCTTCTGTGTATGGTTCTAGAGCGGTCAAAAGAGGAAAAACAGTGACATACTAAAAAGTCACACTTTGAACATTTGTTATACAAAAGCAAGATACCCTTACGACCACAAACTTAAATGTATTTTTAATTGAGATTGACAAACACAAAGTAGCACATAATTGTAATGTGGAACAGAAATGATAGTTTTCACAATTTTAAGCAAATCCCAAAAATGTGGCGTGCATTTGTATTTAGCCCCCCCCGTCAATACTTTGTTGAGCCACCTCTCGCTGCAATTACAGCTGCAAGACTTTTGGATTACACGATTTGTCCTTGAGATATACATATATATTTTATATATATATTTTTTTTATCATAACTTAACCCTGACCTGCCTGGTGAGTTCCTTCGTCTTAATGATGATGCTGTTCACTACTGTTCTCTAACAAACACTGAGGCCTTCACAGAACAGGTGTATTAATGCAGAGAGTAAATTACACAGGTGGACTACAGGTTGATTTGGTAAGCAGGTGACTTCTGAAGGCAATTGATTGCACTGGATTAGATAGGGTATCAGAATGCAAATGAACACCACACTTCAGATTCATATTCGCACAATATTTGGCAAAACATATATTTGTTGTTCCACTTCCCAATTATGTGGTACTCAGGGGGCGTGTGCGTTTTGTTGTTGTTTTTTTTTAACACGCAACAACTAACCAACAGTACAAGATGAGAGAGGACAGAAAAAGGACAGGATGTGGGAAATGAGGAAGGCAGTGCTACTGATGAGTGGTGTGGTGGGATGCTTTTATGGTGTCTAAACACCTGTAAGAACCTGTGAGTTGTCATCTTAACACAACCTGTGTTATTATTAGTTGTCCCAGCACAAGCAATTAAAGCCTATAGCGTTCCTGATTTCATGCGTTTTATGAGCTGGAAGCCTAAATTAGGTAAAATTAAACAAATAAATACCTGAAATTGTTTAAATTGTGGGCCCTAAAGCTATAATATATGAAAGTTTAACTTTTTGAATGGTGTTATGGAAATAAACTTTTCCATGGTATTTTAACTTTTTTGGAAAGCGTCTGTGTGGATATATATATATATATATATATATATATATACAGACACACACACGTATGTATATATACAGCGGCTGAAATAAGTATTTAACATGTCACTAAATCTATTTCCAAAGGTGCTATTGACATGAACATTTCCCCAGATGTTGGGAACAACGAAAGTAATCCATACATACTTTCTGAGCTTATTTGTTCTATTTTCTTTGTAAGTTATGTTGTGTAATAATGTGAAATGACATAGGGACAAAGTATTGAACACGCGCACTGGTATTTAATTCATACTTTGGACAAAAGCCTTTATTTGCAACAGCAGCTTGAAGATGCCTCCTGTATGGAGAAACTATTCGCATGCATTGCTCTGGTGTGATTTTGGCCCATTCCTCCACACAAGCAGTCTTCAAATCTTGAAGGTTCCGTAGGCTTCTCTTATGGACCTTGAGTTTCAGTTCTTTCCATAGATTTTCGATTGGCTTCAAGTCAGGTAATTGGCTGGGCCATTCTAGCAGCTTGATTACTTGGCCGTATGTTTTGTATCATTATCCTGCTGAAATGTCCACCCTCGTTTCATTTTTCATCCTTCTCGTAGATGGCAGCAGATTTTTGTTAAGATTGTCTCGGTACAATTGCCCATTCATCCTTCCTTCAATCATGTGAAGTTTACCAGTACCATTTGTTGCGAAGCAGCCCGACACCATCATGTTCCCACCGCCGAACTTCACTGTTGGTATGGTGTTTTTCGAGTGATGTGCAGTGCGATTTCTCCTCCAAACGTGGTGTGCATTATGGCATCCAAAGAGTTCAATTTTGCTCATCCAACCAGACTATATTCTCCCAGTATTTAACTGGCTTGTCCAAATGGTGTTCAGCAAACTTTAAACGAGCTTTGACATGCTTTTTTTTCAGCAATGGGGTCTTTGCGTGGTGAGCGTGCATATAGGCCATGGCGGCGGAGTACATGACTCACTGTTTTCCTTGTGAGAACAGTACCTGCTAATTTCAGGTTTTTTTGAAGCTATTCACAGGTGGTCCGTGGCTCTTGGACAACTCTCCTCTGACAGAAATCTTGCAAGGAGCACCTGATCGAGGCAAATCTTCGTTGGTACGATTGGCTTTTCACTTACATATTATGGCCCCAACCGTGCTCACTCGAACATTCAGAAGCTTAGATATGCACCTGTAACCAATGCCATCGTTATATTTTGCAACAATTAGTTTGCTGTGGTCTTGAGACAGCTCTCTGCTCTTACCCATCATGAAATGTGTCTTGACTCACACCTTGCCAATGAGACCTTTTTGTAGACCATCAATTAGGATTGAACCAGCTGATACTCATTTGCACTGACAAGGGGCTGGATTGCCGTTTGATTATTGATAGATTTTAGGTGTTCTCTTGGCTTTTCATGCCTTTTCGCACCTCCCTTTCTTTATGTGTTCAATACTTTTTCCCTGTGCCATTTCACATTATTACACACAACTTAATTTCTGATCTTATTTGTTCTACTTTCTTTGTATGTATGGATTACTTGGGTTGTTCCCAACATCTGGGGAAGATTTCATGTCAATATTTAGTGAGAAAATGGTGATGCGTTAAATGCCACTGTCAGACATGCGAACGCCAAAGGCATGAAAAAGGTGGCCAAAAAAAAAAACATTGTAGGGAGGTCTGGGGGAATTCCCCTGGGTCCCAGCAGATAATTATTATTTTTTTTAACATAAATTAAGCAATCTGGAAGACTCTGAAGAGTACAATAAGGCAAAATAAGCAAATTTTCTTCACGCAGAAAAACATGTATTTACACCGCTCAAGTACATGTAGAAATTTAAGATTAAAATTAAATTTGCCTCATTTCTTTGCTTTTTTTGTTCTGGCCTCTAATTTGAGCCAGGCCCATTTCCACCTGCACCTGATGTCTGCTTCAAGCTGTGCCACATGAATAGCATCCTCCTCTTTAAGCACTCTCATTCTGGAAAAGAATTGACTAAAATCATTGTCTGTTTCACTTCATTTTTCACTATTACCAACTTCAAAGGCTCATCCCAAATGCACCCTCCAGGAAAAATATTATGTACAGTATTTATCTATTTATTAGCCATTTCTGAATTTGAAGTTAGTTCATTCTGTGTTGTGACATCACTCCGTCACTTAATATATTTAACATTAACATCCGTAAGGTAATTAGATAATTGTAGGCGCATTTCCGAATTAATACAGGATGTACTAGCGGATCAACTCTTGTCGCCGATGTTACACGTGCTTCGCGGTTCCGCTGGGACCACAACCAGGGCCAAGACCCGCAGCACCTCAACGCAAAAATACAAAAGACCAGTGCAACAAATACCATGCTGGCTGAACTGATGAGAATTTTTTTTGCTGAAACGTAAGACTACCAATAGAGGATGTCCGCTCCAGAGGTGGGTAGAGTCGCCAAATATTGTACTCAAGTAAGAGTACTTTTACTAAAAAGTAGTCCTCCCAAAAAATTACTTCAGTAAGAGTAAAAAGTACACAGTGAAATAATTACTCAAGTACTGAGTAAATAGTGAGTAACTTCAGATTTTCTTTAAGCACAGCATGAACATCAATAAAATAAAAATAACAAAATAAAACGTGAATGTGCAAAATGTGATATTGTTGTGTGTGTGCGTACACAACCAAAACCATAAAAAAAAGTCTGCAACTTTCTGCAAGGTGTTTTCTCAAGTTATAAGCGGGCTGAAATATCCACGTTTGGGCAGACAGTGCCAGAAAAAAAGACTAAAATACATGAAAGCTGTTGTTTTTGTGCGTCTAAATGTAAACACGACGAGTAGCGCGCCATTGCCTTCACGGTAACGACGACCTTCCGAACATGGCTGCCATGTAATCACGACGATCAGCCGAGCTGGCTTATCTAGTGTTATTACCTATGCCCGGGAAGCCCAATAGAAGACGTTGTGTGAGGTCATGTGACTTTCTTGTATCATTTGATTGGTGAACAAGACTTAAACGTCACTAGTGCTTAAATTGGATTGGCCCAAACAACGGCCAATGTGGAAGTCGAATTTGTAGTCTCGCGCACAAAATAGTTGATAAATAAGCAATAATATATATATATATATATATATATATAAACTTGAATATATTGTCCAGATAAGAGAACAGCGTAGTGCAAAAGACATATTTACAAACCTGGAAAGTTCTAGACCTGCGGAGACAAGCCATGGCTTCCAGGACAGTTTTCCGCACAGTCCGAGGCTGAATACTGCAGTCAGAAAAGATGCTTTAAGGACAACTGTCTAAAAAGGGCTTCAACAGAGCAATCAAATGTTTTCTAAATGATAACTTGTAGTGTAAAGGATTTTGTCTTATGTGACCATGGCTTGTTTGTAATGTTCTTAAGTTAAGTGCATCAACGTTAACCCAAACTTATCAACAACACATTTATTCAGGATTTTACAGCAACTGTCAAGATCCGAAGACACTGACATCATTCATCCATTCTACATTTAACTGCTCTCAGACAAACCTTTTAATTTAATACAAGTCAGCTTGCAGTTCTTTGCCACCTAGAGGTCAACACAATTAATGCAGGAAACCTCACTTACAGGACAACCAAACTGAAATATTTGCTCGCCACTAAATATTTTCCACAATTTTAGCTTTCAAATTCAATTTATTGTTAAAAATATACACAAATTGCATGGGGCAATCATGTTCAGTATATGTAATAATACGCAGAGAATACTGGCAGACAGCTCTCATCCTCTGTCCTGTAAGTTTGAGCCTCTTGAGTCTGAAAGATGCTACAGAGCTCCACTGGCCTCAGGCACTTTAAAAAAAACATTTTATTCCAAATGCCGCCACGATTCTGTACTCAACAAAAGTGACTCAACCACACTTATGCCCTTAACTGCTCCAGTCCGATGTTTTACTCATTTTACCTTTAGTTTTATTCCTCGTCATGATATCTTACTTCAGTTGTTAATGTGTTTATTTTAAGTTGTATTTCTGTCAATATCTGTATTGTAGCACTCTTTGAGCCAAATACAATTTTCCACCTTGGTCAACAATAAAGAATTATTCGTATCCATTCTATTCTATTCTAATATGATGATATGATTATAACTTTACAGTGCCACCAGAAAGTATTCACACCCTTCACGTTTTCCACATTTTGCTATATTAGACTTAGTCTAAAGCTGATTTGAGTATACTTTTTTTATTTTTTTAAAACATCTACATAAAATATCCCATAATGACAAAGTAAAAACAGATTTTCAAACATTTGTGTAAATTTATATAAAATGTAAACATTGAAACAAGTATTCACACCCTTTGTTAAGACACTCAAACTTAAGCTCAGGTGCATCTGATTTCCACTGATCATCCTTGAGATGCTTCTACAACTTGAATGGAGTCCACCTGTGGTAAATTCAGTTGATTGAACATTATTTGGAATGGCACACACCTATATAAGGTGCCATAGTTGGCAGTGAATATCAGAGCAGAAACCAAGGAATGAAGTCTAAGCAATTGTCTGCAGACATCTGAGACCGGATTGTGTCGAGACACAAATCTAGGGAAGGATACAAAAGAATTTCAGCAGCATTGAAGGTCCCGAAAAGCACTGTGGTCTCGATTACTTGGAAATGGAAGAAGTTTGTAACTACCGGGACCCTTCCCAGATCTGGCCGTCTGACCAAGCTGAGTAACCGGGGAGGAAGGGCCTTGGTCAGAGAGGTGAACAAGAACCCTATGGTCACTAAGGCGGAGCGCCAGTGTTCCCTTGCGGAGATAGGAGAACCATCCACAAGGTCAACCATTGATAACGCACTCCACCAATCAGGCCTTTGTGGTAGAGTGGCCGTATGGAAGCCACTTCTCACTGAAAGGCACATGGCAACCCGCTTGGAGTTTGCCAAAAGGTACCTTCAGGATTCACAGACCTGCAGAAATAAAATTCTCTGGTCTGATGAAACCGAAATAGGATTTTTTGGCCTGAATGGCAAGCGTCATATCTGGAGAAGAAGAGGCACTGGTCATCACCATCGCTAGTGCGAAGCATGGTGGTAGCAGCATCATGCTGTGGGGCTGTTTTTCTGGTGAAGGAAACTGGGCAACTTGTCCGCATAGAGGGTAAGATGACATCTACCAAATATAGAGAAATTCTTCAAGAGAACTTGCTCCAGAGTGCTCTGGAACTCAGACGAGGGCAGGAGTGTCAAACTCATTTTTGTTGTGGGCCACATTGTAGTTATGGCTTCCCTCAGAGGGCCGTTATGACTGTGAACCCATATAAAATATTGTCTCATATAATGACATATACACAACAAATGATAGATAACTAGTTTTAAAAGCAGAAGCCAATAAAAAAGGTTCAACTATTATTACATTTATTTAAAAAAGGTGATGGTAACATAAAATGCTTGCAATATGTCAACATTATACAAGTAAAGACACCAATTTTTGTATTTTCACAAGAAACATGAAGTCGACACATGATTTGCTTTCGCGGACCACATAAAATTATGTTGCGGGCCGGATCTGGCCCCCGGGCCACCAGTTTGACACTAGTGGACTTGGGCATCGATTCACCTTCCAACACGACAATGACCCAAAGCACACAGCCAAGATAACAAAGGAGTGGCTTCAGGAGCAGCCTGTGAATGAGTGACCTAGCCAGAGCCTGGACTTGAATCCAAGCCAACATCTCTGGAAAGACCTAAAAATGGCTGTCCACTGACGCTGTGCCCAACGAACCTGACTGACCTTGAGAGGATCTGCAGAGAAGAATGGGAGAAAATGCCCCAAAACAGGTGTGCCGAGCTCGTAGAGACATACCCAGGAAGACTTGAGGCTATAATTGCTGCAAAAGGTGCTTCAACATAATATTAAGCCAAGGGTGTGAATACCTATGTACTTATTATGTTTAAATATTTCCATTTTCAATAAATTTGCACAACTGTCTGAAAATCATTTACTTTGTCATTATGGGATATTTTATGACGATGTTTTAAAAATATATATATATCAGCTTTATAATAAGTCTGTAACATGGCAAAATGTGTAAAAAGTGAAAGGATGTGAATACATTCCGGTGGCACTGTATATGGGTTTTACAGTTGTAATAGCCCTCGGAGGGAAACCAGCACCATGTGGCGTGTGACCAAAATGAGTTTGACACTCCTGATTTACTCTTCTGTGAACCTAACATGCATGTTTTTGGAATGTGAGCGGAAGCTGAAGTACTGTGAGAAAACCAACGTGAGCAAGCGAAGAATATGCAAACTCTAATGAATAATGTAGTTTCTGTGTTAGAATTGGAGTCAAAGTCTCATTCAACCTCATACAGCACTGATTATCACATGAATAATTGTCACATTTACAGCCAAATGGAAAGAAAAAAATAAGAACATAGCAAAATATTACACAATTGTTTTAAAACCTCACTGTGGTCAACGTGATCATTCACTTATGAATAAAAGTCAAATTGTTGTTGTTTTTTCTGACCACTGAACTACTGATGATGCAATAAAATGTTTGAGTATCAAAATGTTTGTAAAATCAGTCATTTTTGTAGTTTGTTATAGTTTGTTTCCCCTTTTTATCAATGGGATAGTGAATATAATTTTTTTTAATGTAATGTACTCAATTTCTCAAGGGAAAATTAAATCTCACACTGCTGTACTGTTTTTGTTGCATACCACACAGACAACACAATCACACACACACACTCAAGTCAAGAATTAAAGGTGCGCGCAAACAGTGCTACACTTCTTGAGCTGGAGGTTTGGGGACGGTGCCTTGCTCAAGGGCACTTTCACAGTAGCCAGGAACCAGACTACCATCCCTCCAAATTTTGCATTTTGTCTGCAGCAGCAGCACTCAAACCATTACTCTCCGGTTACCAAAGATCAAGTCCTTACAGATGAGCTGTATTTTACTAGTGTTTTCTATCCCAAAATAACTGATCAAAAACAAATTACAGAAGTGGGACAATATGGAAGGATACAATGTACAAGAGGTCGACTGATGTACACAGTCTCAGCGATGGTCTCCTGTAGCCTCAAGGGTGTCGGTTTTGTGTGGACCTTCTCTTCCTTCAAGTTTCGACTACTCTTCTTACTGGCTGCTCCCCACTGCAGAGGCTGCACAAAGGGAGCTGTGACATCATGGAGAAGTGACAAATTTGAAAATTAGCTAGTGACAGATTTTAACTGACAAGAGCTGTTCCTAACAGTTTTGACTGTCGTGTAACTATTTAACAGAGATATTAGACACAGCTTGTATGTATGATGCAGTACAGTTTCACACAACTGTAAAGAACAACCATTCAATTCTATGAGAAAGTTACCCCTTGCTATATCGCGGTTCACTTATTGCGCATTCAGTGCATCGCAGATTTTTTTCAGTGTAATCCAGTTACTCACATGCACATCTCTGATACAGTTAGCTTTATTGGCTATATGATTAAACCTCTTAGCCAATGTGGCTAAGCAGTATAAAAATCTCCTTGCCACACTTGTGTGTAGTTAGCCAAAAGATTACATGCGTTTATGTGGCCAAACCTTTAGGCACACTGAGCCAAGTCCTCGTCACTGGGAGGGAAGCAGAAAAGCCTTAACAATGCGGGCCAAATTAAAAATACGTAGTCATCAATCAGGAGTAGGGCTGAACGATATTAATTTTTTTAAACAAATATTGCGATTACAATTTAGCATGCGATTTTTCGGGAAGAGGTTTATCTTCAGTATTATACACTAAACACAAGAGATAAATTGCTCTATAGTATGACCAACACAACATTGGAACATCGCCACCAAATAACTCTTTCCTGCAGGGCAGGCCTAAATGAATGAATTGAGATAAAGAACAAATCTTAATGTTACTATTGAATTTTAAAAAGAAAAACCTTCCATCACAATTAAATATTGACATTGATTTAACTTTATGCCTTGTAAAAATGTAACAGTGTATAATGATGCTATTGTCTGTAGCAGTAACACTGGTGTCAGTGTCAGCAGAGTACATAGAATAAGTGGAGTGACACTTTTCATCACAAAGATGTGCATATAAAAGCGGTTCAAATGGTAAACTATATTAAATGGGGTTAGTGGGTCCCCCGTTGCTTGTCTGCAACTGGTTCAAATGCTGCGGCTCATCTTTGAACAGGCACAATAAAGTATGAGAAGTAGATTTCACAGTAGAATATTGACTTATTGATTTAACTTTATGCCTTGTAAAAATGTGTAGTGACTCTGACCCAGTTGTCAATAGCAACTACCCACATCCCCTCCCTCCCAACTGATAACTCTGCATTCCTCTTTGCAGCCCTACTGTGCAAGAGGGCCACCAAAGGATGCGTAATTTATCTCACCCGGATTTTAAAACGAATTAATAACTCCCTGACGAATCTGGATTCCATTCATCAAAGACTCCTTTCCTTCATTTAAAGTGAAAGTTGGACCCTCTCAACCACTGGGAACATTGCTGGAATGCAGACGACACCTGCTGGCGTTTGAGAGTTAATGCGATGTGTGGACTCTCATTCGAAGTTCCTTTAACTGAAGATAAATGTCTGTTTTTATATTTCACGAACTCTGCAGAAATCTTCCAAATGTATGCCTTGGCGTCTGCGTCATTGTGTCAGCTTTACAGGTCCAGCTGCGAGACTTTGAGAACTGTTCGTCTTGATTTGAAGCGAAACAGTACAAAATGTTGTAGTGAACAATAAGCAGTTGATCTGCCAAGACTAAAGTTTAAAGTGAGTAAGAGTACAAAGTTGGGAGTATTTTATATTAATATATGATTTTTACACCATTTTTATGCCTAGATTGTAGACCAAAATTGGTGGGGCAGGGTCTTCTCCAGTTTCCCCCCCATCTCTTAGACACACCTCCTGGGTATTTAACCTTTGACTTCTGCCGCTTCTTTCACTCTTGTGTCTTGCTTCTTGGCTCATCTCTCCAGCTATGGGGTGGCTTTGGCCAACCCCTTCCCCTTTCCTTTTCCTTTGTCCTTTTTGTGCCACCACGTAAGCGAGTGACCGCTGGGCCAAGACGGCGGCATTGCCCGAGGGAAGAAGCCAGCCATGTGGCTTCGATCTATTTTCCCAGCTGTGATCTGTTGGTGGAGCCTCAGTAAGCAACGACCGGCATTCTGTACCAATCACGCACAGAGTTGAAAGCAAGAACGGGGCCCACCCCAAATTCAATCAGCAGGAAGGTTATGCGCGCACCCTGATGGGTGATGGGTTTTCTTCTTCTTCAACCAAATCTGCTTCGTTTTCCTCCTGAGATTCACGGAGAAAGACCATCCCCAAAGACCAGCTGATCTACGGTCGTGAGTACCACAACAATGGTTGTCAGGATGTCCAAAATTAGTGCCTTATAAGTGTATCGTATATGGGTTGGAAAAAAAAAAAAAAAAACTAATTAATTTAGGAGAGAAGAATGAGCTGGAAGCGACGCCTGCGTCACTTCCGGTTTATCGTACATTTAAATTACAGCGTTATAAATCAAGATATTTTACATAGTTTGATCAAATTTAGGAGAAGCGACGAGAAACCTTTTTTATCAGTCTCGTAATCTGAAGGTGGCTACACTTAAGAAACCCTTGATGAGTTCTAGACGTTCCAGTTTTATTTTTTTCTAACCCAAACACACGCAACAATGCAGGTAGTGAATTTCATGGAAAATTTGTTTTTCTGTGTTCTTTCCCCAGGTTAGACCATTAAAACAAACAGTACAGACGAACATTGGCCAAGGAAACTGACTTGTGATGGGAGATTAGCAGAATGAGCGTGTAGTGAATGCATATAGCTGGGGATTCCTGTTCTCGTTAATTTAAACCCAAATATGCACTAATCTGTACTCTGAGTATACCGCAATGTTGGATTTACGTGTCTTGAACACGTTTGAGGCAGGCGGGTCAAGCTCCCGAGTGTTCGGCAGGCCCAGTCCGCACCGGGAACAGGTGGATTTGACGGAAAGGAGGAAGAAAAAAAAAAGGAGACCCAAAAAGTTCCCAGGCAAGACGTCTCTCGGGTGTCTCTGTTCGCAATACGTTCGGAGCGGGCGCGTTGTGTCCGCTTCTGTCCCCTCGGGGTGAGCTCAGGCCCACAAACAGGGTAGTTCAGAGCGCTTGAAGGATGTTCTGCAGCCGGGGACGGTCCGATGTGTCCTCCTCACCTCGTGGTGAGGTGAGCGTCCTGCCTGGGCCCGTCGTCGACGAGTTGGTCGGGTGAGACAAAAAGCTGACTGCAGACCACAGCTCCGGCCCTTTTTATGGGCGGAGCAAGACAAAAAGGGGGTGATTTACCCCTCCTCCCTTCCTACCACCTTCTTTACCAAAAAGGGGGGTTGGACCGCCTTTGAGTGTTATTTTTCCATTTTATGATTATTTTGTTGTTTAAAACCAGTGGAATAAAATATTAATTATTGGATTTAAGATAACGAGACCATTTCCTCACCTTGCATTGTTCCACACTCATCCTCTTTAATACCTGTGACGAATGTTTCAAATATGTGTTTGTTGAGAACACTACTATTTTCCATGTGGCATTTGTGGTGTGGAGTGAAACATTTCATCTGCTTCAGTTAACAACAGATTTTACATTAGACATTCAAGTTTGCAGCAATACAGTCACTAGTGGCGTTCATGAAAGTTCTAAAAATATTAACTCCCAGCCAAGTCCGGTACAGGTTATGTTTTCTGAACCCATGTCTGTAGTGTCGTTCCGTCGCCCGTGGGTGTCGCTGTTGCCTGTTCAAACTCCCAAGTGGCAGTATTCAACAGGGTGGAGGCACCTTTAGTGGTGTAATCCTCCAGGCTGGCTAGAAGTTAATTAACTTAGCGTCCTATGGCGAACTCAGCATCCTTGGGTCTCTGCTTTGAAGATCCGGGTCCCCGTAATTCACTTAGCGTCGGCATGGCAAAGCAAATGTCTGTGTCTTGCTTTTGATGATTATGGCTGGTGATTCACTTAGCGCCTTTATGTGAAGTTATGTCTCGCCACTCCGTAGTTGTCTACCTCGGCGGGGAGCGGTAGTAGTACATCGCTGGGGTGCTGGGTGGCATCTTTTCATGGCGTGTCGGCTACATTAGTCTGGAGTATATACTATCTTCACACACATCCCAATTTTGCTCTCTCTTGCTATGACTCACTCATTTCACACTCACATTTTCATTTTTAGCCCAGCAACACACGATGTCGTATTTCCCTTTTCATACGCCTAGTTTTCTTTCTTTACCTATGTTTGTCTGTCCTTTGTTTTGTAGTTAAACCCCTCTGTGTGTTTCCCTAAAGATCCCTCGTAGATTTCATTAAATATTCTAAAAAAATTCCACTCCTTGTTGTTTTTTGTGTTTTGAGTTGAATAAGGCCACCTCTGTAATCGAGAATTTCCTAGTTCAGAAATGGAGCAATTTTCAAATTATGAGATTGATCAGAGGTTTTTCGTCACTTTTCCTAAATATTACACATCTAAAAAAGAGATGTGGTGCCCTTTACAAGACAG
Organism: Phycodurus eques; assembly: GCF_024500275.1. Lineage (NCBI taxonomy): Eukaryota > Metazoa > Chordata > Actinopteri > Syngnathiformes > Syngnathidae > Phycodurus > Phycodurus eques. Next base: position 6,500,596 of record NC_084526.1, on the reverse strand, counting down.
ATAGTTTGATTGTGACGTTAAAACGTAAATCAAACTAACCCGGAAGCAGGCTTTCACCTTTGACAAATTTATTTCTTAAATAAATTACGTTTCATCCAAAACCAATATACACGACAAATGTAATACTGTATAATGATGCTCTTGTCAGTAGCAGTAACACTGCTGTCAGTGTCAGCCAAGTACAGAGATAAAGTGGAGAGTGACACGAGTGACACTTTTTATCACCAAGATGTGAGTATAAAAGCGGTTGAAATGGTAAGCTATATTTCATGTTGATAAATGTTCTTATCACTTACATCCATCCATCCATCCATTCTCCATACCGCTTATCCTCACTAGGGTCGCGGGCGTGCTGGAGGCTATCCCAGCTATCTTCGGGCGAGAGGCGGGGTACACCCTGAACTGGTGGCCAGCCAATCGCAGGGCACATAGAAACAAACAATCATTCGATTTCACATTCACACCTACGGGGAAATTTTAGAGTCTTCAATCAACCTACAATGCATGTTTTTGGGATGTGGGAGGAAACCGGAGTACCTGGAGAATACCCACACAGGCACGGGGAGAACATGCAAACTCCACACAGGTGGGGCCGAGATTTTAACCCCGGTCCCAGAACTAAATTTAAAAATAAAATATGCTTCAATTAGATGCCAAGTGGCATCGGGTCTTGTCTACATTTGCAATTTACTGCACGGTGAGCTGAAATATCCATGTTTGAGCAGACAGTGCCAGACAAATACTACAATACATGAAAGCTGTTGTTTTTGTAGCACGCCATTGCCTTCATGGTAACGACCACCTTCCCAAAATGTTGGCCATTTAGGCAAGACTATCAATTATCTAGTAATAGCTATGCCCGGGAAGCCCAATAGAAGACATTGTGTGAGGTCATGTTCCTTTTTTTTCTCGTTTGATTGGTGAACTAGACTTAAACGTCACTCGCGCTTAAATTAGATTGCCGCAAACAGTGGCCAATGTGGAAGTGGAAGTTGTAGTCTCACGCACGAAATGGTTGATAAGTAATAATGGATAAATAAAAGTAGGGAGCGACATTTAAATCATTGTAATGGAGTAAAAGTACAGTTACCGCTAGCTGCCAGGCGTTCAAGGAGTAAGAAACAGCCTATGACGACACCGACCCCCCCCAAGGAAAAACTCATCGGAGCTATACAATTCACGTAAATGGCCTATTTTGAGTTCAAAACGGCGGATTTCATCGAAAGGCGACTGATTTGCATGTATGTTAGAGCCAGCAGCGGCTGCACGGCGGATTGAAGCGTTTTACAAAGCAGGGGGGAAACTAAACCATTAACACCGTTCACACACAGCAGAATGAGCGCACTTACATGAACTTTTATGAGGGAGGGCTTTTGAGTTTGGCATATAGGCAATTTTGATTCGCTTGCAGCGGGAACCCTGGATTTTAATGTGATAGCAATTATTTTAACAGAAAAAGAAACCTGACTGAGTAATCTCAACTCATCTGCTAAGTCACAAAATTTTTGAGCATACAAAGAATATGACCTGAAAGTCACCGTTCAAAATACAGAGTTTTATGAAATAAATTTACAACTACCAACCTTAGCCTGACGAATAGCTAATGTGCACACTTATAACATTATCAACAGGAACAAATGCAAGTAAAGAGCAACGTTTACCTTGATTTTCTACAACTACAGTACTGTAGTCAAAAACCATCACAATGAATTTTGGGTTCCAATAATGCTTTTACATGACTACATTGCCAGGACCGGACTGTTGCTCTGACACAATGTGAGCAACGGTGCCAGTGCTTGATGCAGGAAATCGCCTGTTCACACACTGTACACATTGGGCTACCCCAAAGGCAAGTGCTTGTGTAGTGTGTGTGGACGGTGACCACAAGTGAACAAGTAAAATACTTGCACTTCAATAAAGTATCACATATTGGCATTGGATTGCATATATGAAACTTATAGATTAATATAATAATGTAATACATAATTGGTTGTTACTTCGCAAATTTCACTTATTGCAGGGTTTTCTGGAACATAAACTTCCCCCCCACCCCCACCCCTTTTACTGTACTAAGAGTTATTACCTCTCTAAAATATTTGATAAAGCTCATGTAATGGATATCATTATAATGTGCAAATGGTGTGACTGTTTAGTGTATGTATGTGTATTAGTCTCTAAGAAGCGTTATGCCTATTACCAGTGCCTCCACTCTTTAGCCAGAAATCAGGAGGGTACTACTGCATTGTCAAAAAATTATCACATTGATGGAAAAGTCTCCATATCTAAACTATTATATCAAATGGAATCTTTACCTAACATGCATTTGTAGTTTCAACAATACTTACCACGGCCTAGTGATCTGATGACACGTCCTGACCTCTGGCCCACAAAGCAGGTTTCTTGTTGCTGCTCCACATTACCATCATCTGTGCACAACAGAATATGAACACAAGAAACTGTTTTTGACGACAAACATTTAACTCCGGAGAACTGTCAAGAACTGTACTGTGCCATTCGCTCTGTGTCCAGGATAATTAATCTTTGTTGGGTCAGCTCTTTTTGGTTTGTAAAGCAGTGTGGTGAAAAAGTGTTTGCCCCTTTCTCAAATTCTTCTTTATTTTTTTGTATAGTTTCCTCACTGTAAAGTGGAAGTAAAGCCTAGATGTAAAAACTTTGTTATATTGTAAATGTCCTTATCTTCTTTATCTGATGCAGTATACTTAAATCAACTTAAAAGCGGTGCGGAAAATGAATGAATGAATAAATACTTTTAAAACAACGCCTTGGGGGCCGCCGTAATTCCGTGTGCAAAAGTCGCAAGAATGTTATGTGAATCTCTCCTTCCTTCCGGCGAAAGGGAGGTGACATCACAGTTAATGTAGCTACAAGCTAGCGTGTTCCCTTACATTTGAGGAAGCCTAATTTATTAAAAATGGATTGGTAGGAATTGCAAATGTGTCAGGCTGTCAGCATCAAAAGTAAGTGTGCAGATTCATTTTCACCTATTAAATGGCCCCAGAAAAGCAGTCCGCTGGCTGCGCGATTCTACCGGTCACTCAGGCAGCCAGTGGCCTAAGTGCTAACGCCGGTGAGCTAGCGCCGTATTCTACCATTCAATCAATGACAGCGTAATAAATGAGTGTTTTTTTTTTTCTGTGTGTATTAAATTAGCAACTGAACATGATTTTGAGATGCTGTTGTGTTGATGTTGGTTGCAATAGTATATCATGGTAATATAACCTCAGCGCACCCGACTGTCAAACTCCTGAAGTTTGCAGATGACACCACTGTCATCGGCCTCATCAAGGATGGTGACGAGTCTGCATATCGACAGGAAGTGGAGCGGCTGGAGCTGTGGTGCGGCCGACACAACCTGGAGCTGAACACGCTCAAGACTGTAGAGATGATCGTGGACTTCATGGGGCATCCTTTGCCACAGCTCCCCCTCACGTTGTCCAGCTGCCTTGTGTCAACCGTCGAGACCTTCAAGTTCCTGGGAATTACAGTCTCTCACGACCGGACGTGGGCCACCAACATCAACTCCGTCCTCAAAAAGGCCCAGCAGAGGATGTACTTCCTGCGGCTTCTGAGAAAGCACGGCCTGCCACAGGAGCTGCTGAGGCAGTTCTACACAGCGGTCATCGAATCAGTCCTGTGTTCTTCCCTCATAGTCTGGTTTGGTGCTGCTACAAAAAAGGACAAACTCCGACTGCAACGGACAATCAAGACTGCTGAAAGGATTGTTGGTACCCCCCTACCCACCCTTGAGGACTTGCACGCTGCCAGAACTAAGACAAGAGCGTGCAAAATCCTCTCGGACCCTTCGCATCCTGGTCACCGGCTCTTCCAGCTCCTTCCCTCAGGTAGGCGCTACCGATCAATGCAAACTAGAACTAACAGACATTCCAACAGCTTCCAACAAATTCCTTGTGTTTTTTGGACATACTTGGCAAATAAAGATTATTCTGATTCTGATAAATAGTGGTCAGGAGAGCATCCAGTTGAGGAGTCAAGGTCGGCAAGCCAACTTCATACCTGAAGCCAACTTAAAGCTGTGGAGGCCAACTTAATAAAAGCCTAACAAAGCATTGATGGTGAATGTATTATTGGTGGGGCTTTTTTATTATACTTTTTTTAAGTAGGCCCACGTGGTGCATTTGTGGAGGCCGAGGAGTTACTGTGGTGCTGGATATGAACAATCATTGTGGCGGCTGGCATGACTTCGACTTTTTGACTGGAGGGTTTGAGAGAGCACTTGTGACCTTAATTTCAGTCGACAGCAGAGGGCGATATTGCCCAACATGGCCTCCCCTTGAAAGTGGTGAAATTGTTTTAATTCATCTGTTTGATTCTTATTCCATCCATCCATCCATTTTCTGAGCCACTTCTCCTCACTAGGGTCACGGGCGTGCTGGAGCCTATCCCACCTTTCATCAGGCAGGAGGCGGGGTACACCCTGAACTGGTTGCCAGCTATTCGCAGAGCACATACAACTAACCATTCGCACTCATATTCACACCTACGGGCAATTTAGAGTCGTCAATTAACCTACCATGCATGTTTTGGGGATGTGGGAGGAAACCGGAGTGCTCGGAGAAAACCCACGCAGGCACGGGGAAAACATGCAAACTCCACACAGGCGGGGCCAGGGATTGAACCCCAGTCCTCAGAACTGTGAGGCAGACGCTCTAACCAGTCGTTCACCGTGCCGCTGATTCTTATTCTACAAAGTAACAGTCCTCTTACCACCTCTGGTTGCTACAGTGCGATGAGGAAAGGTAAAAAAAAATAAAAATTTAACATTACACACATCACGTCTGAAAATTATATTTTTGTGCACGACTGTCTATAAATAAAAGAACAACAAAATGTTGCTATCCAATTAATTTAGCTATCGATGATCCATATTTTTGTCTACAGGATGCATGATTTATAAACGTGTAGTATCGTAGGATAAACTTTTGCTGCATTTTTGCTTTTTTGTGCATGTTGCATGATAAAAATGGTAAAAGGGAGTAAGGGATATTAGCTTCGAAGTTAGTAAGTTCCTCCCTCTTCCGTGACTTTCTGGAGGCTCAGGGGAGGACGCCCTGCTGCTCCTAGATAAGGATGAATCCGGATCAGGCTCCAAGTCCAAGTCTGAGCGTCCGCTGGCAGTCCATGTTTCGGGGGAAGTGGACCGTGATACGGTTGAGATCTCACCGCGGGCTTTCGAACGCTCGACGCGACCGGCTAACTTGTTGATCACCGTCTCTCTCTGTCAACCATGCTCCTACAACTCTCCAGCACACCCACATGGCCCCTCAACAGATATCGTCTTCCTCTGACCATACTGACAAAGCTCTGATCAAAGCCACTGCTGCCATCTACTGACGATTTATCATACTAAAATCATTTTTCAAGCTTTTAATACATATTGTGGAGCTGCGTCAAACCCTCAATTACAATTAAAAAAAAAAAAAACACGGAAAATCTATTAATACGTCTTTGGCACTGAATAGATGGATTTGTAAAAACGTGTTAATACGTCTTTGGCACGAAATGAGTTAAGTGACTTCTTCATTGAACAGATCTGGAGGTAATCAAGTTTTCTATGTGGTTGGTGAAAATGAACTAAATTTTCCCAAAAATGTGATTAGCCACAGTTAATTCATGACTTAACAAGGGGGGAAACTATTTTTTCTACACAGGGCCAGGTAGCTTAGAATATATTTTTTACCTTTAATAAATAAAATCACCATTTAAAAAGGTTTTATGTTTACTTGGGGTATTGTTGTCTCATTACTTACATTTGTTTGATGATCTTAAGAGTGGGAGAAATATGCAAACAAATAAGAATTTGAGAAGGGAGGAAATACTTTTTCACAACAAAGTAAGTGCAAGGTTTTGTTTGTGAACAATGGATGTGACAATATTTTAGAAGTTATAAACCGTTGTCGAATTGTCAAGCACAAACCAGAGGCACGAGACAAACAGAATAAATCACTGACCTTCGCCACCTATTTCTGCACCTCTGTCAAGTGGAAGGATGGGGGGTGAAGTCTGGATTCCTGATTTGTACCACAAAAGAAGCACAAGCCGCAAAACAGCCCTTTGTGATTAATGGGAGAGAAAAACTGAGTCAGGTGAGGAGGAACAGTGCCATGTGATCCCACTGCACTGCATGGCAAGCACAACATGTTAATTAATACACATATAAAATAGTACTTAAACATGATACTGTAGTTGGAACTCGCCCTGCAAGGCATTCAGCGATTTTCTACACAACTGTAAATTTACTCTCTCCTCAAAATAGCTCATCACACAGCCGATAATGTCTAAATCGGTTGCACCAAAGTGAGTGAAGTGAAAATGTTCACATTGGACCAATCTGGCAATTTTTCTCCAAGTTTTATTTGACTGGATAGAGTTGCAAGGTGTGAATGGAAAAACTTAAAGTCTTAAATCATATCCTCATTGGGTTTTTCCCCCCCAAATCTAATGTGGAGATCTGGAAACATTTTAAAAACTCATTGTCATTGACTAAATAATGTACTTCTGAATGTAACTGTATGTACAGTATGTCACTGTTGACACAACTCAAAATTCAAATCCTATTAAAAGTCACATACTTCAGAATTTGAATGAGTCCGATGACCAGCCAGCAGCCAACTTCACCGCACACCTTTTGGGTGCCCATCTCCAGGAACACCTCCACATATTCCAACACTGAGAGCCAGGTGAGGATTCTCTGCTGTGAGATGGACTGGACAACAGAGCCGAGGAAAAACACTTGAGCATTCAGCAGACAACACAAACTGAATCATTTTCTACATCTGCGCATATCCAAGCTGGTACCACTTGACTTTCATTCGTTAATTTTCCATACCACATATCCTCACTAGGGTCGCGGGCGTGCTGGAGCCTATCCCAGCTGACTCTGGGCGAGAGGCGGGGTACACCCTGAACTGGTCGCCAGCCAATCGCAGGGCAAATATAAACAAACAACCATTTGCACTCACATTCACACCTATGGACAATTTAGCATCCTCAATAAAATTACCATGAATGTTTTTGGGATGTGGGAGGAAACCGGAGTACCCGGAGAAAACCCACAAAGGCACGTGGAGTACATGCAAACTCCACACAGGCAAGGCCGGATTTGAACCGAGGTCTTCAGAACTGTGAGGCAGATGTGCTAACCAGTCGTTCACCGTGCCGCCCCACTTGACTTGAGTGAGGATAATAATGAGTACAATGGATCTGTCATGAGACAGTCTCCAGTTGAAGCTCTTTAAAGCATTGCTTGAATGGAACGACTATCGCTTCAAACAAAATTCTTTTTTTTCAGTAGATCATCATCTGAGGCACTTGAACAATAATTAAAAAAAAAAAAAAAAAAACATCTTTTAACAGTGCTCACCACAGTCAGGGCACACTTCAGCCCTTTGCGCAGAATGCTGTCATTGAATAGCACCAGGAGATTAGAAGCAGAGTAGACTGAAAAACACGCACAGTCATACAGTAAATCCCAAAGAACATATATGTCAAACTCAGGCCCAGGGTCCAAATTTGGCCCACGATGTAATTATATTGGCCCGCAAGACCATATTAAATGTGTATTAGAGCTGGCCCGCCAGTATAGAGCAGATGCACCACTAATATTACAAATCCCAGAATGCTTTGCTAGTGTGTTGACCCATCAGTCTAGACCGGCGAGAGCCCCTTCCATTTCTGTTGCAGTCGTTAGCAACTATGCTACCAGTCTGTCTCTATCCATCCATCCATTTTCTTTACCGCTTATCCTGTACCCCGCCGGGTGGCGGGGTACACCCTGAACCGGTCGGCTACCAGTCTCCTCGAGCAAATTTACACTTCCCTTTCCCAAAAATAGCCAAACGAAAGATGGAGTCAGTCAGTCAAGCGGAGCGCTCATTAAAGTCACACAAAAACATTTACAGAATTTGGAACTCGGTGCACACACAAGGCGCGCCGCATTGTAAGGTGCCCCATCAATTTTGGAGAAAATTTAAGACTTTTAAGTGCGCCTTATGGTCGTGAAAATACGGTAATTGTACAACAAGTAGTTCTTCAAGGGAACATGAACTTACCTTTTATTGTATCTCTACTGAACAGTTAACAGGAAGGATCATTTTTGTATTTCTGTTCAAATGCACCCCTCCTTGAGCCGTTACCTTATCGTGGTGGAGGGGTTTGTGTGTCCCAATGATCCTAGGAGCTAAGTTGTCTGGGGCTTTATGTCCCTGGCAGGGTCACCCGTGGCAAACAGGTCCTTGGTGAGGGACCGGACAAAGCACGGCTCCAAAAACCCCTATGATGAGTACAATTAATGGATTCAGGTTTCCCTTGCCTGGACGCGGTCACCGGGGCCCCCCTCTGGAGCCAGCCCTTGAGGTGGGGCTCGAAGGCGAGCGCCTAGTGGCCGGGCCTGCACCCATGGGGCCCGGCCGGGCACAGCCCGAAAGGGTAACGTGGGTCCCCCTTCCCATGGGCTCACCACCTGTGGGAGGGGCTATAGGGGTCGGGTGCAGTGCAAGCTGGGCGGTGGCCGAAGGCGGGGACCTTTGCGATCCGATCCCCGGCTACAGAAGCTGGCTCTAGGGACGTGGAATGTCACCTCTCTGGCAGGGAAGGAGCCCGAGCTGGTGTGTGAGCTCGAGAAATTCCGACTAGATATAGTCGGACTCGCCTCAATGCACAGCTTGGGCTCTGGTACCAGTCCTCTCGAGAGGGGTTGGACTCTCTTCCACTCTGGAGTTGCCCACGGTGAGAGGCGGCGAGCAGGTGTGGGTATACTTATTGCTCCCCGGCTCGGCGCCTGTACGTTGGGGTTCACCCCGGTGGACGAGAGGGTAGCCTCCCTCTGCCTTCGGGTGGGGGGACGGGTCCTGACTGTTGTTTGTGCCTATGCACCAAACAGCAGTTCAGAGTACCCACCCTTTTTGGAGTCCTTGGAGGGGGTGCTGGAGAGCGCTCCCGCTGGGGACGCCATCGTTCTGCTGGGGTACTTCATTGTTCACGTGGGCAATGACAGTGAGACCTGGAAGGGCGTGATTGGGAGGAACGGCCCCCCCGATCAGAACCTGAGCGGTTCTGATCGGACTATTGGACTTCTGTGCTCATCACGGATTGTCCATAACGAACACAATGTTCAAGCATAAGGGTGTCCACACGTGCACTTGGCACCAGGACACCCTAGGTCGCAGTTCGATGATCGAATTTGTGGTCGTGTCATCTGACTTGCGGCCGCATGTCTTGGACACTCGGGTAAAGAGAGGGGCGGAGATGTCAACTGATCACCACCCGGTGCTGAGTTGGCTCCGATGGTGGGGGAAGATGCCAGTCCGACGTGGCAGGCCCAAACGTATTGTGAGGGTCTGCTGGGAACGTCTGGCGGAATTTCAACTCTGGCGGAGTTTCAACTCCCATCTCCGACAGAACTTTGCTCATGTTCCGAGGGAGGCGGGGGACATCGAGTCCGAGTGGACCATGTTCCGCGCCTCCATTGCTGAGGCGGCCGACTGGAGCTGTGGCCGTAAGGTGGTTGGTGCCTGTCGTGGCGGCAATTCCCGAACCCGTTGGTGGACACCAACAGTGAGGGATGCCGTCAAGCTGAAGGAGTCCTATCGGGCCTTTTTGGCCTGTGGGACTCCTGAGGCAGCTGATGGGTACCGGCTGGCCAAGCGGAATGCAGCTTTGGTGGTCACTGAAGCAAAAACTCGGGCATGGGAGGAGTTCGGTGAGGCCATGGAGAAAGACTTCCGGATGGCTTCGAGGAAATTCTGGTCCACCATCCGGCGTCTCAGGAGGGGGAAGCAGTGCACCGCCAACACTGTGTATAATGGGGATGGGGCTCTGCTGACCTCGACTCCGGATGTTGTGAGCCGGTGGGGAGAATACTTCAAAGACCTCCTCAATTCCACCGACACGCCTTCCCATGAGGGAGCAGAGTCTGGGTTCTCTGAGGCGGGCTCTCCTATCTCTGGGGTTGAGGTCACCGAGGTGGATAAAAAGCTCCTCGTTGGAAAAGGCCCCGGGGGTGGATGAGATTCGCCCAGAGTTCCTCAAGGCTCTGGATGTTGTTGGACTGTCCTGGTTGACACGCCTCTCCAACATCGCGTGGACATCGGGGACAGTGCCTCTGGATTGGCAGACTGGGGTGGTGGTCCCCCTTCTTATATAAAAAAACAAAAACAAAAAACAAATTCATACTCCTCAGCCTCCCTGGTAAGGTCTATTCAGGGGTGCTGGAGAGGAGGGTCCGTCGGGAAGTCGAATCTCAGATTCAGGAGGAGCAGTGTGGTTTTCGTCCTGGCCGTGGAACAGTGGACCAGCTCTCCACCCTTGGCAGGTCCTCGAGGGTGCATGGGAGTTCGCCCAACCAGTCTACATGTGTTTTGTGGACTTGGAGAAGGCGTTCGACCGTGTCCCTCGGGGGGTCCTGTGGGGGGTGCTTCGGGAGTATGGGGTACCGAACCCCCTGATACGGGCTGTTCGGTCCCTGTATGATCGGAGTCAGAGTTTGGTCCGCATATCCGGCAGTAAGTCGGACTCGTTTCCGGTGAGCGTTGGACTCCGCCAAGGCTGCCCTTTGTCACCGATTCTGTTCATAACTTTTATGGACAGAATTTCTAGGCGCAGCCGAGGCGTAGAGGGGGTCCGGTTTGGTGGCCTCAGTATTGCATCTCTGCTTTTTGCAGATGATGTGGTTCTGTTGGCTTCATCAAGCCGTGACCTCCAACTCTCACTGGAGCAGTTCGCAGCCGAGTGTGAAGCGGCTGGGATGAGAATCAGCACCTCCAAATCTGAGACCATGGTCCCAGTCGGAAAAGGGTGGCGTGCCCTCTTCAGGTCGGGGATGAGATCCTGCCCCAAGTGGAGGAGTTCAAGTATCTTGGGGTCTTGTTCACGAGTGAGGGAAGAATGGAACGGGAAAGCGACAGGCGGATCGGTGCAGCGTCTGCAGTGATGCGGACTTTGTATCGATCCGTTGTGGTGAAGAAGGAGCTAAGCCGAAAGGCGAAGCTCTCGATTTACCGGTCTATCTACGTTCCTACCCTCACCTATGGTCACGAGCTGTGGGTCGTGACCGAAAGAACAAGATCCAGGATACAAGCGGCCGAAATGAGTTTCCTCCGCAGGGTGTCTGGGCTCTCCCTTAGAGATAGGGTGAGAAGCTCGGTCATCTGAGAGGATCTCAGAGTAGAGCCGCTTCTCCTTCACATCGAGAGGAGCCAGATGAGGTGGCTGGGGCATCTGATTCGGATGCCTCCCGGACGCCTCTCTGGTGAGGTGTTCCAGGCACGTCCCACCGGGAGGAGACCACGGGGACGACCCAGGACACGCTGGAGAGACTACATCCTTCGGCTGGCCTGGGAACGCCTCGGGATCCCCCCGGAAGAGCTGGATGAAGTGGCTGGGGACAGGGAAGTCTGGGCGTCCCTGCTAAAGCTACTGCCCCCGCGACCCGACCTCAGATAAGCAGTAGAAAATGGATGAATGGATGGATGTTCAAATGCATACTGTCATTTAAATGGCAAAATGAAATACAGTTGCATTCTGTGTATGCCCTGGCTTCTTGTACTTTTTCTCTACGTGTCAAATATCCACACTGCCATGATGCTGCGACACAGAACTATTTTTTTTTTTTTTACTTTGCGAATTAAAGGTGATTGTAGCCTCAACTGTTTGTGAAATATATTTACATTACATAACGTTAAAAAAATTGTAATTACATCAATGAGAGTTTGACCCCTTACAATCCATTGCATCAGTCTACCCATTTCTTTTGGTTTCCTTCTGACTATGTTTCACTTTCATGTTTAGTCATATTGGTTGAAAGCAGGAAACTTGGGTTTCCTGACAGTCAATTTATACTTCTTTTATAGTATGCCTAGTGCAGTTACAGTAAGGACCATTTTGATATTCTGTACATATACTGTACATAATTTCAATGACAAAACACAGTACAATTAAATGGTATTCTGTATGTACTGTATGTGCATATTGAAACCTCAAAAGGAGTTCCAAGAATGACCTCCAATTATCTGTATGAAGTGAAACTCCAAGATAAAGCTAAAGTGTTGCAATATGGAAATGTGTGATTCAGTGTTTATTGTCGTTGAACCATATAACAGCTTGTATGGACCTCCTGTGCCAACAGGTCTGGGATAAGAGAGAGGAAAAAAACATAAAATTATTTAAATAGGCACTTCAACAAATTTGAAAATTTTATTATGTTTTTGCAAAGTCCAATCTTCTTCTTTTCCTTTCGGCTTGTGCTGTTTGGGGTCGCCACAGCTTGTCATCCCATCTCGTTCATCTTCCTCTCTAACACCAAGTGCCCTCGTGTCTTCCCTCACTGCGACTATCAACCTTCTCTTGGATCTTCCTAAGTCTGGTTTTTGTGGATAAAGATTTATCCACAAAAACAAACATGATGTTATGCCTAACTACACACAAGTGTGGCTCAGGGATTTTTATACTGTGCCAACCCTGATAATGGAAACGTAACCTCATTTATCTGTAAAACTATATGACACCCAGTTCAGATTTTCACAGTGACCATGAGCACACCCGCCTCACTCGCTTTCTCCGGGTACTCCATGTTCCTTCACGTTCAAAAACATGCATGTGAGGTTAATTGAAAACTTAATTGTCCTTAGGTGTTAAAGTGAGTGTGAATGGTTGCTTGTCTGTTTGTCTACATGTGCCCTGTGATTAGCTGGCAACCTGTCTAGGACATACTCTGCCTCTTGCCCAAAGTTAGCTGGGACAGGCTCCAGCACACCCAAGACCCTAATGAGGGTAAGTGGTACTGAAAATGGATGGATGTAATTGCCTAAGTGTAGTCGACCTTTTTTCCCCCATGCAACATTGCATTATGTTCTCTCTTGACTTGGTGTCAATTCGATTTTATGTTCACCTTTAGGTTCACAGTATAGTATAGTGTATAATAAAGTGGTTATAAAGTAGATGTATTTGACATAGTATATATATTATTTGCATTCCAGCTTGCTGTAGTTTTTTTTTTCGTGAAAAGTAACATTTTCAAGATGCCTTGCTGTATTTTTTTATTTTTATTTTTTTACCTACCGCCTCCCTGCCACATCACTTCGACACAACACATTAGATCATTGTATAAAATTGTGCATTAAAGGCAATTTGTTTTCAACAAATCTCTAACCTACATAGCCTTTCCATCCATTGCATCATTCTCATTTTTTTCTGTTTCCTTTTGACTTGCTTTCATTTTCATTCTTACTCATTCAGGATGGAAATTCTATTTAATGTTCAGATATGCAAGTATGTTTCAGTTACTCTTACTTTCATTTAATAATTTACTGAGTGATTACAAAATGGCCAGCTATTTGAACACTATTACAAACCAGTAATACAGTCCCCTCCAAAGGTATTGGAACGACAAGGTCAATTCCTTTGTTTTTGTTGTATACTGAAGACATTTGGGTTTCAGATGAAAACATGAATATGAGACAAAAGTTTAGAATTTCAGACTAATCGGGAGAAACCTCATCATGTAACAAGACAATGACCCAAAACACACTGCTAACTCAACAAAGGACTTCATCAGGGGGAAAAAGTGGAAGGTCTGACCAAGTCAATCACCGGAGCTTAACCAAATAGAGCATGCATTTTACCTCCTGAAAAGGAGACTGAATGGAGAAACCACCACAAACAAACAAGAACTAAAAGAGGCTGCAGTAAAGACCTGGAAAAGCATTTCAAATGAAGAATGCAACAGTCTGGTGAAGACTTTTATTTCTTTAAAATCACCCAACTGGCCAGCACGCAATCATTTGGCAGGCTTGTTAACAACACTATTCTCTGTGGAGTGTCAAATTTATATGACATTTAATTTCCCTTTACAGGGACTTTATTATATATTATTTGTTTAACTTAATCAAGGAATTTACCTTCTATTGGGAGGGATTTAACCCAATAAAATAAAGAAATTAAACAAATATATGAAAAATAAAGAGGCAGAGCAGAGCAAAAGATTCCGACCAACTGTCAAATAATTATATATAATGTTAATGATATGCATTTCTGTGCCTACCAAAAACATGCTTAGGGCATTGAATCGATTCAAACTGGTCTGTTCTGGTTGTCTTAGAAAACATTTTGCCTTTTATTGGAGCAGGCTTCATCAGTAAGTTTTTTCCGCCTTGTAGTTCACATCCCCTTAAAATAGCTATCTAGTAACTTTAACATTAGTCAATTAATTAAGCATTCATTTCCCCAGTGAGAAATCAACAAAAAGTGAATCAAATGTCAATTTCTAAATCAGGTATACACTCAACCAAAGACGGAGGACGCTCAATATATAGATTTATCTTTTTGTCAAATGTAACTTTTTCTTACCAAGTTCAGATAGTTCATGGGAATCTGCAAATCTTCCTGCCAAAAAAACACAAACAAAAAAATTGCGTTTGATGGTGATGGTTTTCTCGAACTAACTGCAATTTTTTTGTGTGAAGCATAGTTATTATTAGTGGAAGTCACTCACCTGCGATTAGGTAGGAGATGGTCCGGACTGTGCTCTCTACCTGTGCTGTTGCAGTTGGGTTTTTTCTTACATACTCTGTGTACCGCTCATAACCCCGAATCACTTTATCTATGTGCTCTTTAAAGCGAGACATTTTAATCAAAATCGACACTCTACATCAAAATGTTGTTGTAAACACCGGTATTTATCTTAATGTTTTTGTAAACACCAGTATTTGAAAATGTTGTAGTTACTGAAACACAAGTAAACAGAATATACATTCGCCTGTGGGACACATTTCCGGAGAAACAGTCCTACCCCGATTGTAGTCCCGCTGCTCATGTGCATTGACGCACATTAGTTCCTAGCATGGGTATTTAAGACCCGGTCTCTCTTCTTCCTGACACGTTATTGTTGCATCAGCATCCAACAGCGTAGCCATGTCGACCACAAGTGAACAAGGTACTTGTATTACTCTATCTCCTTGTAAGCCTCTTTCTAAAATGCCTGTTTAACTGTCACTGCTACTCATAACAGTCCGTAGTTTACGTGCAAAATGTGGACCTTCTTAGCTAATGTGTCAGTAGTGATACGCTAAACGAGCCATTTAGTAGCTGTTGTTTATTATATATTATTTTATTTTATTTCATTATGGTCCTTTTCAATTAGTGCTATATGATGTTAAGAAATGAAAACTTTTCTCTGAAACGTGTTTTTTTTGGGGGGAGGGGGGGGTGACGATCGGAAGTTATGACTATATTTGCTGTAACCAATCAGCTGTTTAACCATGAATGTAACACGAAAGGAATTAATGAGATCCTCGCCTATAATCATGCAAGATTGTGATAGTGTAAACTTTAATAAATCCTGCTGAAATTAATTTTAAAATCTTAACTATTTATTATTATGCTGCCAGCAGTTTTCCAAGACATGTTGTGCGTAAGGTACTGCGAGTCAGTAAATTAGAGTTTCCGTAACAATTAAGTAATCCAGCTGTTTTCTGTGCTCGATTTAAAACTTCAAATTGAAATTAAAATTATTAATAGTTATGGTCCCAGTTACTAGTGTGTTTTAGCTAAAATTGACTAAAATGTAACTGGATTTTCTATATGAAGTGTAGGGAAAACTTATTTTTAATTTAAAAAAAAAGGCGGGGGGCGGGGCTACCATCTTACATCTCGGTTATTTCGGTTTCGTTTTGAGTTTGCCTCATTTTCATTCCTAGTCATTGGTGCATTCCCACAGGAAACCGTTCACTTTCACTCTTTGTGTGCAAGGTGGATTAAAAATAAATAAATAAAATTCACCATGCTATTTTTACAAGGATCCAAATGGTTGCCAAGCTTTCATTGGTTTGTGTCTTTTGATTTCAATTAATGGTTTATTTTCAATGGTTTATGCTCCATCATATACATTTCCTGTATTATGCCCTCATTTTCTGTGGATAATGATGTTTCTTTGGAATGCAAGACCAAGATGTTGGTCTAATTTTTTTTATATAACAAAAACCTGGCATTTCAACAGGTGTGTAGACTTTTTATAGCAACTGTACAATAATGGTCTAAAACGGTATGAAAGCTTTCAACAGTTTATACGCATATCCTGATATTACCTCTGCAAGTGTCTATAATTGTGATCCATGATTGTCCATTACATTCTGTAGTGCCTTCTGTCATCATCTAAATGACGGGGGGGGGGGGAATACACTTAGCAACAATAATGCATGCCATGATATCAAAGATGAAATCTAAATACAGTATTTGACAAACTGGATAACTCAATGCTGAAAGGGTTTAATGAGCTTTCTTCGAATTTCTTTCATTTCCCCTGTCCTTATTTTTTTTCCTGACTGCTTAATAAAGTCTAACTACAGTATCTATCAAATCTATCTCTGCTTGCAGCTTTCCAGGGGAAACTTATAGGGGTGTTACTGGTTGTTTCAGGCTGGCGCAGCCTACTTTTATCTGCAACTATTTGCTTTCTTTCTATTTTACAGCCTTTGAGTATGGCTTCTTGCTCCAAATAAAAGAGGAAGCTGCACTGGCAGCGGCACTGAATGACTACATAACCACTCGCAGCTACCTGGCTGGTTTCAGCCCTTCACAGGCTGACCAGAAAGCGTTTAAGCTTCTCCACAGGCCCCCAGACCCACAACATGTCCACGCTCTGCGTTGGTACAGACACATAACATCCCTCCAGCAGGACCTGAACCCAGACAGCAGCAGTGAGTAGAGTGTTGAAGACCTGAGCAGGCTAGTCTTGATGTCTGTGGAACCAACTTGGATGTTGAGGTCCTCCGGCAGGGAAAGTGGATAGTCACCCCCTGCACTAACACTTTCGCTTTCACTGTTAGTCATACACGTGCTTGCATACATTACACGTTACATTCGATGGCTACTGTAAAAAGAACATATTGTAATATTAGTTGTGTTGATATTTAAATAGCTGTTTTTCTTGGTTTATTGGAAACTACTCTACGTTTGCAATCTTTGCATATAAATGCAATTTGAAATTACGGTTGAATAATTTTGACTGCTGTAGACAGACCTAACGCACACCTCAAAAGTGCTTTCGTTTTGACAGAAAAATGTACAATGAAATGGGCAATAAATGAGAGGTACACAATTAATAATAATTTGACATTTTGCAATAACAACATTAAATATTGTTTGTTTGGTAAATCAGTAAGGTTTGTAACGCCATGTAATTTTTTCCCCCTCTTCCAACTGTGATTGGGTGAGGGAAGTGTTCTCTGCTTGCATGCACCCTTAAAAGCTGATGATTTTTATATGATGCATCATACAAGTTTTATCATAGTATTCACCCTGAACCAAGAAACATCATGTTGACAGTCATCATTTTCAGTCTTGAGTTGTTGCCTGGAAGGACACACCCAAGACACATTTAAAAAGTGTTTCAGTTCAGCGTCACTATGCCTAATTGGCCTTCTCCCTGAAATGAGGCTGCTCCAGAGGGAGATGGCAAAGTCTGATTCAAGTCCTGACACAGGCCAGTGTGATGGAAAGACCGACTGAGTGGTCATCGGCCACTGACAGGAGAGAATGTGGGGCAATGTTGGATATGTTGTGCGTCCAGGAGAGCAGGTAGAAAGGCATTAAGGCTAGAAGTTTAGGAGCAGGGTTCAAATTATTTTACTATGGTGTAAATGGGAAGAGAAATGGAGTACGGGAGATTTTAAAGGAAGAGTTAGCTAAGAATGTCTTGGAGGTGAAAAGAGTATCAGATCGAGTGATGAGGCTGAAACTTAAAATTGAGGTTGTTTTATGTATAATGTGATTAGTGCCTATGCCCCACAGGTAGGATGTGACCTAGAGGTGAAAGAGAAATTCTGGAAGGAGCTGGTCTAAGTAGTTCTGAGCAAGCAGGAGAGTACTTGGTGTATCTTCTGGTATGAAAATGGAGAAGGAGACTTGGTTGTGGAACCTCAAACTACAGGGAATCATACAAGGAAAGAGGTTAGCAAAGAAGAAGTGGGACACTGAGAGCACCGAGGAGAAAGGAATCAGAATCATCTTTATTTGCCAAGTATGTCCAAAACACACAAGGAATTTGTCTCCGGTAGTTGGAGCCGCTCTAGTACAACAAACAGTCAATTTACAGAACACTTTGGGGACATAAAGACATTGACAAAAAACAATTGTGCAAAAAGATGCAGAGTCCTCTAGCACTTAGAGCAGTTCGAACGACTAATATTGCAATAGTCCGGTGCAATGACCATTGTGAAAAGGGCGCTGAGACTTCAAGGAGTGTATGCGGTTTAAAGTGACAAGTAGTGCGATCATCTGGGACAATGTCGGTTGTGCAAATGTTACAGATACTCCTCAATCAGTGTGCAAATGGAGCAGATGCTACTCTGGCATGAGTGGCCAGTATATGCAAATAGTGCAGCATGGCGAGACAACTACAGTGAGTGCACAAGTAATAAATAATTGGCCCCACAGAAATGTGACAACGAACTCAAGTCAAAAAATTGCCAGCTTGTTGTAATGGAATTATAGGTTAGGTGTTTAAGAAGTTGATCGCAAGAGGGAAGAAGCTGTTGGAATGTCTACTAGTTCTAGTTAGCGTTGATCGGTAGCGCCTACCTGAGGGAAGGAGCTGGAAGAGCTGGTGACCGGGGTGCAGACGGTCCGAGAGGATTTTGCACGCCCTTGTCTTAGTTCTGGCAGCGTGCAAGTCCTCAATGGTGGGTAGGGGGTTACCGACAATCCTTTCAGCAGTTTTGATTGTCCGTTGCAGTCGGAGCTTGTCCTTTTTTGTAGCAGCACCAAACCAGACTGTGATGGAAGAACACAGGACCGATTCGATGACCGCTGTGTAGAACTGTCTCAGCAGCTCCGGTGGCAGGCCGTGCTTTCTCAGAAGCCGCAGGAAGTACATCCTCTGCTGGGCCTTTTTGAGGACGGAGTTGATGTTGTTCGCCCACTTCAGGTCCTGAGAGATTGTAATTCCCAGGAACTTGAAGGTCTCGACGGTTGACACAAGGCAGCTGGACAACGTGAGGGGCAGCTGTGGCGAAGGATGCCTCCTGAAGTCCACGATCATCTCTACCGTCTTGAGCGTGTTCAGCTCCAGGTTGTGTCGCCCGCACCACAGCTCCAGCCGCTCCGCTTCCTGTCGATATGCAGACTCGTCACCGTCCTTGATGAGGCCGATGACAGTGGTGTCATCTGCAAACTTCAGGAGCTTGACAGTCGGGTTCGCTGAGGTGCAGTCGTTCGTGTAGAGAGAGAAGAGCAGCGGAGAGAGGACACAACCTTGGGGCGCCCCAGTGCTGATGCTGCGTGTGGATGAGGTTGCCTCCCCCAGCCTGACCTGCTGTGTCCTGCCCGTCAGAAAGCTGTAAATCCACTGGCAGATGGCAGGTGAGACGCTGAGCTGGAGAAGCTTGGTTGAAAGGAGTTCAGGGATGATGGTGTTGAACGCTGAGCTGAAGTCCACGAACAGGATCCTCGCGTAGGTCCCTGCACTGTCGAGGTGTTCTAGGATGAAGTGCAGTCCCATGTTGACTGCATCATCCGCAGACCTGTTCGCTTGGTAGGCAAACTGCAGGGGGTCCAGCAGGGGACCTGTGACACTCTTGAGGTGGTCCAGCACGAGACGTTCAAAGGACTTCATGACCACAGATGTCAAAGCGACAGGCCTGTAGTCATTCAGACTAGAGATTGCAGGTTTCTTGGGGACTGGAATGATGGTGGAGCGTTTGAAGCAGGATGGAACTTCGCACATTTCCAAAGATCTGAGTGGAGATGCGACGGTAGAGGTGGCAAGAGGCATATGATGACATGTATGCCAGGTTGGACACTAAAGAAGGAGAAAAATATCTATACAGGTTGGCAAGACAGAGGGATAGAGATGGGAAGAATGTGTAACAGGTTAGGGTAATTAAGGATAGTGATGGAAATGTGTTGACTGGTGCCAGCAGTGTGCTGGATAGATGGAAAGGATACTATGAGGAGCTGATGAATGAGGAAAATCGGAGAGAAAGAGGAGTAGAAGAGGAGAGTGTGGTGGACCAGGAAGTAACAATGATTAATAAGGGGGAAGTTAAAAGGGCACTAAATAATGGAAAGGCAGTTGGTCCTGATAAAATGCCTGTGGAGGTATGGAAGCATCTCAGAGAGGTGGCTATGGAGTTTATGACCAGCTTGTTCAACAGAATTCTAGTGGGTGAGAAGATAACTGAGAATTGGGGGAAAAGTGTGCTGGTGCCCATTTTTAAGAACAAAGGTGATATGCACAGCTGTGGGAACTATAAAGGAATAAAGTTGATGGGCCACACAATGAAGTTATGGGAAAGCTTAGTGGAGAATAGACTCAGGACAGAAGGGAGTATTTGCGAGCAACAGTAGGGTTTCATGCCTATAAAGAGTACCACAGATGCATTATTTGCCTTGAGGATGTTGATGGAAAAGTACAGAGAAGGTCAGAAGGCGCTACATTGTGTCTTTGTAGATCTAGAGAAAGCCTATGACAGAGTACCCAGAGAGGAACTGCGGTACTGCATGTGGAAGTCTGGAGTGGCAGAGAAGTATGTTAGAATAGTACAGGACATGTATGAGGGCAGCAGAACAGTGGTGAGGTGTGCTGTAGGTGTGACAGCCCCTTCTTGTTTGCAGTGGTGATGGATAGGCTGACAGATGAGGTTAGACTGGAGTCCCCGTGGACCATGATGTTCACAGATGAAATTTTGATTTGCAGGAAGTAGGTGGAAGAACAGTTAGAAAGGTGGAGGCATGTACTGGGAAGGAGAGGAATGAAGATTAGACCAAGTAAAACAGAATATGTGCATGAGTGAAAAGGGTGGAATGGGAAGAGTGAGGCTACAGGGAGAAGAGAGAGGGAGGGTGGAGGACTTTAAATATTTGGGGTCAACAGTCCAGAGCAATGGTGCGTGTGGTCAGGAAGTGAAGAAACTGGTCCAAGCAGGTTGGAACGGGTGGAGGTAGGTGTCAGGTGTGTTATGTGACAGAAGAGTCTCTGATAGGATGAAGGGCAAAGTTTATAAAACAGTGGTGAGGCCAGCCATGATGTACGGATTAGAGACAGTGGCACTGAAGAGACAACAGGAAGGAAGAGCTGGAGGTGAAGGAAATAAAGATTGTGAGGTTCTCTCTAGGAGTGACCAGGTTGGATAAAATCAGAAATGAGCTCATCCAAGGGATGGCCAAGGTTAGATGTTTTGGAGACAAAGTTAGAGAGAGCAGAGTTCGATGGTTTGGACACGTCCAGAGGAGAAGGAGTGAGTATATTGGCAGAAGGATGATGAGAATGGAGCTGCAAGGCAAGAGAGCGAGAGGAAGACCAAAGAGAAGGTTGATAGATGTAGTGAGGGAAGACATGAGGGCAGTTGGTGTTAGAGAGGAGGATGCAGGAGATAGGCTTACATGGGAAAGGATGACGCGCTGTGGCGACGCCTAACGGGACAAGCCAAAAGGAAAAGAAGACACACCATGTTCAGTTGGTTACTGTGGTCCAGTATTGTCTTGTATCTCAACAAGGACCCAATTCATTTATAATTTTTGTTTGTAAAAGGTGGACCAAGGAATGACATCAATCATAATCAGCGTTTGCTTGTAATGTATTTGCAGCAAATGAAGTAAAGGTTTGCCCTGTTTAATGCTTTTGGCAATCTGATTTCAGGGAAAGGAAAGAGGGTACAGCCTCAGTGGTCTCCACCATCTGGAACAGCGGTTCCCCAACTTCGACTCTACAACAGTCTCACCAGAGCAAAAGTATGTAAAGTATTGTAGTTTGCTGTCTTTTAAATACTGTACGGGTAATGTTTTAAGTGACATTTTCGCATAGGTCATTTTCACAAAAGAACTGTTGCTACAAAGATTTTAGGACCAAAAGACCTGTTGCAAAGGAGGAAGGTTGACCATGGTTGAGTCCGATCTTGATGTTGTTCATATTGTTTAAATTGAATACTTGGTCAGCCACTACTACTCTTAACCCATTTAATACCAAAAACGTAGTTTTGCGTCTTTTAGAACTTGATCACCTAATCCCAAAGATGTAGTTTTACGTCTTTGATGGTTTTTGTGCAGGCAGTCTTCAGAAGGGGGCTGACGTCACTCCTCCCCATAGGATTAGGCCTGAGAGCAATTTTAATCCCCATTAAAAACGGACACTAGATGGCAGCTGTGCATCATACAATTTACAATTTTGGTATTACCGATGTTCTACCGCAAATTACTAAAAAATTGAAAAAGGGAGAAACAAGCTTTTTTATTTTTGTTTGAAAGATGGAACTCTAATCTTTATTTTGGTGGGTGCCATGTTTATATAGCCATAGAACACAATATTCTGTGTGCCTTCAAAGATCGGGCAAAAGCCTCTAAAATGGCTGGTACTGAGGGGGGTTCTTTTTTGGAAAATGGCTGGAATTAAATGAATTAAGAAAGCCATCAAAATTGAACTCTCCTAAATCAGATAAAATGACTGAAAATCTGCAAACTGTCACAGTTGCAGTTTCATCAATGGTAGTGTTGCTAATGCTAGTCAATAATTTTGAAAACACAGAGCTTCCTTTTCACTTCATGCCAAGTTATGCTGTGTATTTATTTAATAACTGTTTTCAAGAGGTATGTTAAAAGATTATGAAAAGTGTGCTGCATCTTCATACTTTACATATATACTAAGCATTTCACAGGCATGTTCTGAAGATGTGGAAATTTTGACTTTGGAATTCTGCGCTTTCCCCTTTTTAAACTCCCATTTACTGTATCTTTGTGTATGTTCATGTCTGCAACATGCACTGCGTTTTATGCATTACTGGTGTGTTTAGTGTCAACATTGTCAAAGTAGGCAATGTTCAAACCTTATATCTACACATACTAATGCCCCTTAAAAAAATTGAGGGACATCAGATAAGTTTTCAACAGAACATGTAATCAACTATTAACTTTCTTCTTTTGAAATATTTTAGGAGCTATTTGTTCCTCAGAATGGAAACAAGGTCACATGGTACAGCTGTGGGCCAACAGTGTATGACGCCTCTCACATGGGGCATGCCAGGTAAACTGGATGCAGTGAAAAGCATTCCACAAACTCATCTTTCCTTCATACTGACTTTCTGATTCCTGATGTCTTTCCAGGTCATACATCTCATTTGATATTCTGAGAAGGATATTGAAGGACTACTTCAAATATGACGTCTATTACTGCATGAACATCACAGACATAGATGACAAAGTAAGAACAAACCAGAAAGTATGACTTTCAAAATAGATTTGATTTAAGTGAAATAACTTATTTTGGACTGTTTATGTTTGCGTTTTTCACATCATCATGCATGCCTCTGCCATCTCAAGAAGTGCAACTTCTAATTACCTTTATAAAACAAAATGATGTGCATTTTTGTGTTTATTTTTTAATCAAAGCTACAGTGAGGCGGTGTCTCTTAGCACAGATCCTCCTCACCAACCCATCCATCCAATCAAATTGTAAATTTTGAGTGAGGTCCTTTTCAAAAGCAACTACGCAGATGAAAAAGAGTTTCCACATCGCTGTGGAAGCTCCTAAAGTTAAGGCAAGTTTCCTTGCGCTGAAAAACTGTCGACATATACAGTAGCATGGAGTGCACTTTTGACCGTGCAAAGTATCTTAGCTATTGCCCATTTTCCATCAACCAACCAACTGATGCATTTCCTATTTTGCTCTTCAGAAGAGAAAGCTGGCATGTTTTGGGGCACCTGTTAAGGTCTTGGTTCCTCATGGCATGAAATATGTCACTTTTTCTTCAGCCACGACTCACATTGCCGGCTCACATCACTGGCTCACCGCCTTGCTTGCTATTGGTGGCTCTCGGCATATTGAGAAACTGTTGTGGCATTAACGAAGGTGACGTAATAGCTGCCTCACCTTCACAGTCTCTAATAAAGAAATTAACAATGATCCCAAAGGCAATGCTAAGAAAATTAATGTCGCTATTCTTTAAAAAACTGAACTTGATCATTTGAAAAATTAACTTGATTGTAAACGCTTCATGCCCCAAGAGACTTTATACACAATCAACACACGAAAGTAAAAATAAAAACATCAATTTTAACATTCAAACATAAAGAGAAAAAATAATATACTCTTATGGGCAGAATGTACAAAGTCCAACACAAAATTGAGAAAAGAGTTCATTATTTGATTTCAGGAGGTATTTGGATGATTGCTGTTATACATATTTCGAGTTCAAGAAGACATTCCCCGGCATATGCCACGATGAGCTGGGGATGTGAGCCGGAAGTGACCGCGAGCAGCCAAGACCTTATGCCAGTGCCACAAAATGCGCTAGCCCTTACTGCTTCAGAATGAAACTAGGCAGTCACGTGGGAGCTGCGTGAGTGCGTGAGGTGCGTTCAGGGACACTGCATAAATGGGAGTGAATGTGTTCTTTTGTAATACAGTACATAATTGTAAAAATAGATTACTAGGAACATTATTATTTGCATCAAAATGCTTTAGTTAAAACACTATGGTCACACTATGATGATATGGAATTCCTTCGTTTTTCACGGTTAATGGGGACCAGAACCCCCCGCGAAAGGTGAAATAATGCGAAGTAGGATTTCCGCCCTCCCCCCGAGGAATTTTCGTGGATGTGTATGTGGGTACCAGAATGTTTAAAGTATGTAAACAGTATTTATACTTTACATATATGAGACAAAGATTACAACAGTACACATTTACTTAAATCTTTAATTATAAAACCTTATAAAGTAATTAAAATGTATTATACAGTAATTAACATTCATCAGCACCTTCTTCAGCCTCTTCTTTTCCCTGCAATCCACAATGCAGCTTCCATTTTCCCAATTCTCTTATTACGCATAGTTGCCACACATTTCGCATCTTTATTGAAGGTTATTGAAGCAGTTTTGCGGATGTTTGCTTCTTTCTTGATGTACCGCAGTGTAGATTCATTCATGCCACTGATGCAAAACTTCTGCCCTCTTTGATCAAATCTAAAAGTTTCACTTTTTCACTGATGGTCATCATCTTCTTCTTCCTCTTGGGCGTCCCGGAGGAAGCTTTCGCAGCGGCGCCGTTGTAAGGGCTTGCTTAACTAATCAATTAAATCATTGTATGAGTGCCCGTACAGTACAGGCATGTACAAAGCCTCCGAGTCAACTTATCTCTTTGTTTGGTATGCAGGGAAACCTTCTCTCGCACGCATCAACATGAAACAACGCGTCTTTCCGCAATATGGCTGTATGTTTTGTTTTTTTTATGAATATTTTGGAAAAAGCCGTGAAGCGTGAAGTGGTGAGGGAACACTGTATACTGTAAGACTAGATACATTGTTTTTCTTAATATAGTCAGCCAGCACTGCTAGGAATGCAAAGTTTTTAGTCCTTTCACCGTCATTCCTGTTATATTGTGTTGTGTTTTTGTGTGCAGATTAATGACTACAATCCTGTTTTTGTTTTATTTCCTTATTTAAAAAAATAAAAACTCAAGCTGCATGTTTTTGAGATTGTAAGGTGAAAGCTGCAGCTGGCTACTAGTGTGGACTGAATGGGTGGCAGCAATGGGAAAATGAAATGTCAGTATTTAGAGGGGGGAAGCACAAGCATCTTTGTGGGCAGGCACGGCCCACTAGAGTCCACCCATGGCGACGGGTCTGGAGCCTCCAGGAGTTAGAGCTTCAATGTGTCATGTCTCACTGGTGGTTACGCACACGTTCACGGGTTATGCACTGTCATAAGTCATTACCAAAGAATCCGCGTAGGTAAAAGGCGCACAAGCCAGGCGCTTTAAAAAAAAAATAATAATAATAATAAAGGCAAACAGGAGAATGTGTGGCTGCACGAGGCAGCATGGCTTGGAGGATTTGCAGTGTGGGTCCAATTTTCTTTTATATTGCTATTCTTACACAGCAGCTTTTCTTGTTCCTGACACATTATGGCATCCTCAAGTTTATGTTGAAATTGAAGAATATTAACCAACACTTTGTTGTCATATTCCTTGTGATAAACTGTTGACCAGAGTTCTTATTAGTGCCATGTTTAATACCACTTGAAAAGCCTTTTTTTTTTTTTTTTCCACTGAGGGAAATTAAGTGACTATGATTGTAATTATACTGCCTGTATCAATCATTCTGTCAGAGAAATTGACTTGTACATTTTTGTCTCTGTCAGATAATTAAAAGGGCACGTCAGAACTATCTGCTAGACCAGTACAAGGAAAAAAAAACACAAGCTGCTCAAATACTGAAGGATGTGCTGACTGCCCGAGTGGTGAGATGTTACAAAATTCAACTTTCTATTTATCAGCCTTAAGTTTGTGTGACCAAAAAAGTGCAGGTTACACTAAAACTTTAACTGTGGAGATTTGAAAATGTGTAGTAGTGGTTGTATGATTTGAAATTACTGACTTGTTATCCTCAGCCCTTTCAGGCCCGTTTGACCTCTACTACAGACCCAGATAAGAAACAGATGCTAGAAAGACTTGATGCCGCCATCACCGGCACTCTGCAGCCTCTGCAGGCAGCGTTGGAGAGTAAAGCTGCAGATGATGTGGTGGAACCTCTGGCCCAGGTAAGACTTCACCTTAATTATAACCACTAATGTATTTCCTTCACAAGGAAACAACTTTGTTTTACTTACCTTTTTACATTTAATCTTAGTAAAACTGTGTATTGTTGAGTAAAAAAATAAATTTCTTACCAGCCCCGACTCCTACTTGTTAACTTGGGAAGGTCCTCAGTGATTTGCAGGTGCGCTTTCTGAGTCAGCAAATACCATCAGTGGCCCCCGCCGCCGGGTCGCATTCAGCCTCAAATCAGGCAGGAGGATGTCAGAGGAGACCGATTCACAGTCAGGCTTATTGTTGGAACTTGGTGATAAGATAACCTTAGAACTGAGGAGTCCTTTACGCCCTATGAAATAGCTCTGTCAAAAATAAACACTTGAAGCGGCAGATGGTCTGATCACAATTGCAATGTATTAGTAGAAAGCAAAGAGGTTACCTAAGTGCAGACGTCCAAGTCTCCCCCCCCTTGGACAGTGAAACAAAAACGACACGAACAGAAGAAGAAAAGAAAAAAAGACTCATTCGAGCTAAATCCTTCAGTATTTATACCTTTTCAAAATGGGTCTACCCCCCTCTGCTTGTGTAATGTTGGCTTCACAACATTCACTAAAAGTCTGGCATGTTACATGCTTTAAGATGCTTTATACATGCTTTATTCCTATTCACAAAGTCCCAGAAACATACCTTACAGTATGTTTCAAGGAAAATGCATACAAAGTACGAAACGCCACAGAGTTTTGAGGGTCAAGGTATGCGTACATAATGCTTGACAAGAAGACAGACATTCCCAGACATGTGCAAAGGGAGGTGGAAGGTGGGGCATCCAAGCACCCTCCACCCCGTTGACGATCAGCTTTAAGGAGCATACAATCAGGTTTATGGGGCATCTAACGGCGACTGTGTATCGATCTCACCCACACCCCACCCCGTCGACAGATTGGTTTGGGGAGCATACACTACTCCTGTGCCCCCCAGGCATCAGCGCAGGTTTCCATGCCACTGCACTTTTCCCAACACATTATCAGCAAGCAGTCACAAGTAGCCACAGTGGGGCAAATGGTCTTGCATGTCTCCAACTATAAGGAGCAAAGAAGAGGGATAAATGTCCCCCAAATACCTATACAGCTGCGATTGGCTGGCGACCAGTTGAGGGTGTACCCCACCTCTCGGCCATAAGTCAGCGAAGATAGGCTCAAACATGCCCGCGACCATAGTGAAGATATGTGTTGTGGAAAATGACTGGATGAATACCTATATAGTATCTTCTCAACTGCTGTAAAGCTGAGGGTAGAGGGAAAATATTTGCTGGATGGAGGAAGAATAGTTACAAACAAACCGTAAGGTCTCTCTTACAAAAGGCCCTTCTCACACTGTAATCACCTCTTCAAATCCCCTATTCTCTCAACTCCTCCTCATTTATGATCACAAAGCGAAGAGGGAGTTCAGCTGTTGGATCCTTCCCTAATCTGTATGGAGAAAGACTCATCTGTTTTCAAAAATTTAGTGCCCCCCCCCCCCCACGTCATTGCATGGATGGCACAGTCATAAATGTCTATGAATGGATAATATAAAAAAAACATGGGGATAAGATACTAGGTTAAGAATTGATAAACTTAACACAAGTTAAAATATGTCAAATTACACAAGTCTTTATCATTTAATGTAATAGATTTGAATGTCGTTTCAGTATTTTAGTGACTGTTGACATGAAGATACAGTATTAAAACATCTTTCCTCTAGGCATTACTGTCAAATGCCAAAGACATGCTCTCTGACTGGCTGGATGGTCTGTATGGAAGTGAAGTCACAGACAACTCAATCTTCTCAGTTCTGCCTACATTTTGGGAGGGGGAGTACCATAAAGATATGGACGCCTTGAACGTAAGTAGCAGGGACGGTTTTATATGAAAGCTAACGTTGGTCACAAACCACTCAGTTAGTGTCTGTCCTGTTGTCTACCCAAGAAAAATGTACTTCTTGTATTGAATTAATACTCTGTATTAAATATATAAAATATTGGAAAGAAAAAAATGGCATTGCTTAATATAAGTTGGTTATAAACTGTAAAGTGTATTTTTTTCTTTTTGTAGTACTTTGCTAAAATGATCTTTCTGTTCTCCAGGTTCTTCCTCCTGATGTCCTGACTCGTGTCAGTGAATATGTGCCAGAAATCGTAGAGTTTGTGAAGAAGATTGTCGCAAATGGCTATGGGTAAAGAAGAGTGTGCCAATATTACTGCTTATAACACTAATAAAACCTTTCGAATTTCAGTATAAATGGTAATGGGGAAAATGTTGTTTACAGGTATGAATCGAATGGCTCTGTTTACTTTAACACTGCAAAGTTTGATGCCAGTCCACAGCACTCGTACGCCAAACTAGTGCCAGAAGCAGTTGGAGATCAGAAGGCTTTACAAGAGGGAGAAGGTACGTGATTATATTTTTGGGAAGATTACAGTGGTGAATTTTACATGACTTACCATAAAATGGCTTGTTTACATATTTTTGGGAGACCATGGTCAATCCTAAAATGCCCAGTCTCAAAAGCTAGATGTGTATAACCCCACCAGTTGAGGTATAATTTGGAGCTCTATCATCTATTTAGTTTCATCTGTTTTCTAGGTGACCTGAGCATTTCTGTTGACAGATTAAGTGAGAAAAAATCGCCCAATGACTTTGCCTTGTGGAAAGCGTCCAAGCATGGAGAGCCTTCATGGGACTCTCCATGGGGAAAGGTGAGAATTGTTTCCGTTTCCCTTCCTAATTGAGAGACTTTTACATGCATACAATTGATTGAAGACTATAAAGGCTTTGGTCTTTTGAATGTTTTAATAGGGAAGGCCTGGCTGGCATATTGAGTGCTCGGCCATGGCTGGCTCCATCCTTGGGGAGTCTATGGACATTCACGGTGGGGGTTTTGATCTCAGATTCCCCCATCATGACAATGAGCTGGCTCAGTCTGAGGTACAAAAGTGAAAACTTTCTATCATTAACATTAAAGCTAGTGTGAAACGGGGTTAGCTGCTAATATAATCAAATAAATTCATTTTGTGTTTTTATTCTTCCTAGGCTTTCTTTGAGAATGATTACTGGGTCCGTTACTTCTTGCACACTGGTCATCTGACAATTGCAGGATGCAAGATGTCGAAATCGCTGAAGAATTTCATTACCATTAAGGAAGCCTTGGCAAATAATACAGGTATGGGTTCTAGTTCGCCTTTTCTCTCATGGATTTTACTTGAAGTGAGTACAATTAACCCTCTGGTGCATAGCGTTCCTTTGGTCCTGTAGTCCACTGGATTGGACATGTCTGTAACTTTATGAAAAATCATATTTTTGGAGGGGAAAAGGAAATGTTGAATACTAAGGCTTTCATAATTCATGCTTCAGAGGGTTAAGTCAACAATGACAATTTATTTTAGTAGTGGTGGACTAAGCAGCAGACAAAACTTTTACGGCGAACTGACTTGAGTAAAATGTGTTGAAACCAATTTTACTTGATTTGAGTCTGTTAAACTGGAATGACCGATTTTGTATTTGTGGACCGAATGTGTTTTACTGTTGTAAACACCAATGTCACCAAGATAAAACTTGCATCCTGGGCTATGTTAGCGGCAACCCTAATATGAGAAGCTATTTGACACATTTATGGGATATGTACTGTACAGTTTGTTTTTTTGTCGTTGATGTTTTTTGTTATTTAATTTTTATTTTGGAACTAATGTACAGTTTATGAACCATTTTCACTATTAATCTGCCCTTTCTGACATCCACTGTTTACACGCGCTACAGAATACCTAAATATTACGTTAAATGAATTGAAACCAAATGTTTAAAAAGACCTTAATCTGACCCTTTTAGAATTTTAAAAAATTTGATTAACTCACCCACACAATTCTATCGCATGTATACACTTCCTCTGGTTTCCTCCCATATTCCAAAAACATGCATGGGAGGTTAATTCATCCATACATCCATTTTCTGAGCCGCTTCTCCTCACTAGGGTCGTGGGCGTGCTGGAGCCTATCCCAGCTGTCATCGGGGAGGAGGCGGGGTACACCCTGAACTGGTTGCCAGCCAATCGCAGGGCACATAGAAACAAACAACCATTCGCACTCACAGTCATGCCTACGGGCAATTTAGAGTCTCCAATTAATTTATTTTTTTGGGATGTGGGAGGAAACCGGAGTGCCCGGAGAAAATCCACGCAGGCACGGGGAGAACATGCAAACTCCACACAGGCGGGGATTGAACCCGGGTCCTCAGAACTGTGAGGCTGACGCTCTAACCAGTCGTTCACCGTGCCGCCGGGAGGTTAATTGAATATTTTAAATTGTGTGAATGTGAGTGCGAATGGTTTTGTTTATACTGTATGTGCCTTGCGATTTGCTGGCGACCAGCTCAGGGTGTGGTCTGCTGATCGCCTAGCGTCAGTTGGGATAGGCTCCAGCATACCCGTGACCCTTGTGAAGATAAGCGGTATGGGAAAGGAATGGATGTATACAGAGCTGGCTTTCTGCACATGGTCCAGTCTAAGGTGGAAAGATAGCAAACACAAATTTTGCATTAATTCCCAACAGAAAACGAAGTCGATGGGGGCGCATTGAGACCAACAGTGAAATAAATACATGCTACATCATCTGAAAGAAGTCCGTATTTTAAAGTATATAGATAGGAAAACAACAGTGAAGTGTCCCTTTTAAAGTGTAGTGACTGAGCAAATCCAAATCAAACCGGTATTTTAACACAAAAATTGCATTTTTCTATTTATTTAAATTTGAATTCAAATAGACTTGAAATAATACTGCTGTATTTTGTTAGTCCATGACATTTAAAACCGGTAAAGGTTTGCTATAAAAGTAATGAATCTTATAGAGTGAGTGCAAGATCGTCCAAGAAGAACATTGGCGTATCTGGTAAATCTTAATTTTGAAAGAATGGACATCAACAATATGTAATTGACGAATGAATTTAAAGTAATGTCCTTAACAGTAATTACATTATATTTGTGTGTGTGTGTAAACATACTGATTGTAAACCTACAGTATACATGGAGATAGGCAGTTTGTTAGCTTGTGAAACAACCTTTAATAGCAAGTCTATGTTCAAAATTGAACTGCGTGTTACAAACTGTTACAAAATATTTATGGGGGCAAATTACCGTAAGTTCTCACTTATAATGTTATATATCAATATCCAATAGTGCGCATTATACATGGGTATGGGGGGGGGGGGGGGGGGGGGACTTTCACATTTTATAAATGTATGCCGCCATCTAGAGGTTATAAAAAAAGCTGTACACTTTCATTCCAATATGCCAGCGCCATCTAGAGGTTATGAAAAAGGTGTAGCCTACACTTTCATTCCAATATGTCAGGGGTAGGCGGCACGGTGGATGACTGGTTAGAGCGTCAGCCTCACAGTTCTGAAGACCCGGGTTCAATCCCCGTCCCCGCCTGTGTGGAGTTTGCATGTTCTCCCCGTGTCTGCGTGTGTTTTCTCCGGGCACTCCGGTTTCCTCCCACATCCCAAAAACATGCATGAATTGGAGACTCTAAATTGCCCGTAGGCATGACTGTGAGTGCGAATGGTTGTTTGTTCCTATGTGCCCTGCGATTGGCTGGCAACCAGTTCAGGGTGTACCCCGCCTCCTGCCCGATGACAGCTGGGATAGGCTCCAGCACCCCCGCGACCCTAGTGAGGAGAAGCGGCTCAGAAAATGGATGGATGGATGTCAGGGGTACATATGACTGCATAGATGTACAGTTGTGCTCATAAGTTTACATCCCTAGACAGAATTTGTGAAATATATATATATTTTTTAATATGACTGAACAACAACCAGCATTAATTTGTTTATGGTTATGTTTTGTTTAGTGATAAAGGTTTTCTGAAATGCTTGACTGTTTAATTTTAATTCCATTAACATAAAATTAAATGTGTTTCGCCTGGTCCTTCATGTTTTCTTTAAAGAATTGTTCTCTTAAAAATTCTGCCTGGGTAATCAAACATGCAGTATGAGCACAACTGTTTGTTTTCTCGTTTACTAAATAAAAGTAGGGCTGTGAATTTCAAAATAAGAGCAATTAAATAAGTATTACGTGTTCAAATAAAGTGCTTAACTTCAGAATAATTCTTAAAAAAAACTAACAAAATACAGATAATACTTCGTTTTGATCATATGGGTAGAAGCAAAATCATGCATTTTAAAACTACATTATACATGGGTAGAAGGGTTTTCCAGAAGTTTGAGGTCAACTTTGGGGGTGCGTATTATACATGGAACCCTGGATGGAGAGGTACAAAAGACTACTTAAGTCTGTTTTTGGTAGCTAGAGGGACACGAGAAGGAATTGAGAGGATGAGTAGCATCCATACAGATAGACTTGGCTCTTTTAAGCACCTGGATGCCTTGAGGTGAACCACTGGAGGATGTGTGTAGGCTGGACAGTGCTCCATTCTTTCTTACTTGTTAAATTTTATTTGAAAGGAAATCTAAAATCCAGCCCACAAGACCGCATCCAGGCCAAAATAATTTGTCAGTTTGTCAGCTTATAACATGGGGCTGAATTGTGTTAAAGGCTTAAGAAAAGTCAACAAATAGAAGCCTGACATTATTCTACTACCTTCAAGATGCTTATATAACCAATTAAGTAAGCTTGCTGTGGCATCTTGTATGCCTCTATTGACTCTTTAAACAAATTAGGTAAACACCACTGGTCGAAAAATAATTCAATGTGATGGGATTGCTTTTTTGGCAACTGGCACCACAACAGACCCATGAGGATGGTACCCTCTTCAGAGAGACATGTTAAAAATAGAACCAACCTACTCAGCACAGCTTTTTAATAGGCAACCACTAATACAGTCTGTGCCAAGGCTTATTCTCTGTTTACACTTGTCTCAATGTACGTGTCTTTTATTATCTTAAGAGATTAAAAAAAGAAATTTTCACCTTACAAGTGTCTGTGAGATGTTGAGAATATTCAAGAAAAATAATTCAGACTGAATCGAAAATGGTCTAACTACTCTTCCTGGTTGTTATTGCAGCCCGCCAGCTCCGTTTGGCTTTCTTGATGCATTCGTGGAAAGATACCTTGGATTACTCTCCCAACACTATGGAGTTAGTTGTCCAATACGAGAAGTTCCTGAATGTATGTGATACAGGCAAAATTGATCTCTCGCACGCAAACATTTGTTTATTGTATATAATAGTAAAAATAATATTTTATAATTTGTAGTTCTCTTCCCTTTTGTGCAACAGGAGTTCTTCTTGAATGTGAAGGACATTCTGCGTGCAACTACTGACATCACCGGGCAGTTTGAAAAGTGGGAAGCAGCAGAGGTGGCGCTTAATGAAAGGTAGGAGAGAAGAATGGTGATGTTGCATGTTGAAGCTGATAAGAATAGTTACTAAAAAATTCACCAAAACTTGGTTCGTTCTTGTCTGATCCACCCCTCCACAAAGTTGGGAGGTTATGAAATAAATTTGCTGTCAAACAAACTTAAATGAAAAGCAGAACCTTCTTGGTGTAGTGTTACTTTTTTGCTATAATGTATTAATGTGTGTATAAAGTACTGTATAGGCAGCACAGTGTCCTAGTCAGCACATTACAGTTCTGAGGTCTGTCTTTTGAATCTCGATCTGGTGTTCTCCAGGTACTCCAACTTTGTTGCTTTGTTGTTGTTACTTTTAGGTCATTTTCATCATTTCCAGGACTTTCCCATACTCTAGAACTCAATGTTGTAGGCGTGTTCATCCAAATCCATGGCGCCACCCCTGCACAGTTGCAAATAATTAAAAGCTGTTTTTGTATTGTCTGTGTTCTCTAGTTTTTTGGACAGAAAGTCAGCCATCCACGAGGCTCTGTGTGACAACATTGATACACGCACAGTCCTGGAGGAGATGAGGCAGCTGATTAGTCAGAGCAACAGCTACATCGCTAGCAAGAAAAGTGCCAAGCTAAGACCCAACCGCATGCTAATGCAAAGTATCGCCATATATCTCACCAATATGCTGCAGGTGAGCTGATGCCCTAGTAAGAATATGCAATGACCACAATTAATTTTGGTTTTTTTTCTGGCTGAGTCGATATGGAGTCAGTTATTCAATAAATGGACTTAATTTGCTGTAAGATCATGAAAGGGATCGCCAGCAGTACCTCTCGTGACCACTAGTCAGATAAAATAACTGTTATTACCCAGTATACGATCTTTATCGTGAAAAGCGGCACTGCGTTGCTTCATTTGTTGTAACCAGGTCAGAGCAAAGACAAAACATTGATAAATCACTTATTTCTAAAGGGTTGCTACAGTATGTAATTTGAGTTGGTTATCTGACGTTAGAAGTTCAAATCTTTGTTTCACAAAACAAAGAGCACAGTCCACGGATTTTGTCAGGTTTCATTTTTTATTCTACCAGAATGTAATCAATGACTAAGGCAAGTAGCAAGGGATGCACCAATTTGTACTTAATTTGGTAAATAGCAAAGTTTGACTCACGGTTTGAAGCAGCGGCCAAGGATGCTGTTCGCTATGGGGATGAAGTTTGACCTGAGTGGCGACTGGAATGAAGAAGAAAGTTCAGCTTTGCCAATTTTCTGGGACCAATTGTCCCGAGGTCTGGCTGGCTAGGCGGGTCACACCGCCGTGCCTCTGTTTGAGAGCAAGCGGTTGCTTTGCTGAAATATCTCATCACGTGGGTAGCCAGTGGTTGGACCCAAAAATGCAGTG